>NC_069499.1:710670262-710745262 GCF_027579735.1 Bombina bombina | reverse complement strand
CTTTAAATTTAAGGATTTGAGATCCTGATGGAAAAAAGGACCTTGCGACAGAAGGTCTGGCCTTAACGGAAGAGTCCACGGTTGGCAAGAGGCCATCCGGACAAGATCCGCATACCAAAAACTGTGAGGCCATGCTGGAGCTACCAGCAGAACAAACGAGCATTCCTTCAGAATTTTGGAGATTACTCTTGGAAGAAGAAACTAGAGGCGGAAAGATATAGACAGGATGATACTTCCAAGGAAGTGACAATGCATCCACTGCTACCGCTTGAGGATCCCTGGATCTGGACAGATACCTGGGAAGTTTCTTGTTTAGATGAGAGGCCATCAAATCTATTTCTGGAAGTCCCCACATTTGAACAATCTGAAGAAATACCTCTGGGTGAAGAGACCATTCGCCCGGATGTAACGTTTGGCGACTGAGATAATCCGCTTCCCAATTGTCTATACCTGGGATAAGAACCGCAGAAACTAGACAGGAGCTGGATTCCGCCCATACCAGAATTCGAGATACTTCTTTCATAGCCAGAGGACTGTGAGTCCCTCCTTGATGATTGATGTATGCCACAGTTGTGACATTGTCTGTCTGAAAACAAATGAACGATTCTCTCTTCAGAAGAGGCCAAGACTGAAGAGCTCTCAAAATTGCACGGAGTTCCAAAATATTGATCGGTAATCTCACCTCCTGAGTTTCCCAAACCCCTTGTGCTGTCAGAGACCCCCACACAGCTCCCCAACCTGTAAGACTTGCATCTGTTGAAATTACAGTCCAGGTCGGAAGAACAAAAGAAGCCCCCTGAACTAAACGATGGTGATCTGTCCACCACGTCAGAGTGTGTCGTACAATCGGTTTTAAAGATATTAATTGAGATATCTTTGTGTAATCCCTGCACCACTGGTTCAGCATACAGAGCTGAAGAGGCCGCATGTGAAAACGAGCAAAGGGGATCGTGTCCGATGCCGCAGTCATAAGACCAAGAAATTCCATGCATAAGGCTACCGAAGGGAAAGATTGTGACTGAAGGTTTCGACAAGCTGATATCAATTTTAGACGTCTCTTGTCTGTCAAAGATAGAGTCATGGACACTGAATCTATCTGAAAACCTAAAAAGGTTACCCGAGTCTGAGGAATCAATGAACTTTTTGGTAAATTGATCCTCCAACCATGATGTTGAAGAAACAACACAAGTCGATTCGTATGAGATTCTGCTAAATGTGAAGACTGAGCAAGTACCAAGATATCGTCCAAATAAGGAATACCACAATACCCTGTTCTCTGATTACAGACAGAAGGGCACCGAGAACCTTCGTAAAAATTCTTGGAGCTGTATCTAGGCCAAACGGCAGAGCCACAAACTGGTAATGCTTGTCTAGGAAAGAGAATCTCAGAAACTGATAGTGATCTGGATGAATCGGAATATGCAGATATGCATCCTGTAAATCTATTGTAGACATATAATGCCCTTGCTGAACAAAAGGCAGGATAGTCCTTACAGTTACCATTTTGAATGTTGGTATCCTTACATAACGATTCAATATTTTTAGATCCAGAACTGGTCTGAAGGAATTTTCCTTCTTTGGTACAATGAAGAGATTTGAATAAAACCCCAGATCTGAAACACATTTCAGAAATGCTTGAGCCTTCGCTGGGTTTACTGGGACACAGGAAAGAAAAAATCTCTTTGCAGGAGGCCTTATCTTGAAGCCAATTCTGTACCCTTCTGAAACAATGTTCTGAATCCAAAGATTGTGAACGGAATTGATCCAAATTTCTTTGAAAAAAACGTAATCTGCCGCCTACCAGCTGAGCTGGAATGAGGGCCGCACCTTCATGTGGACTTAGGAGCTAGCTTTGATTTTCTAAAAGGCTTGGATTTTATTCCAGACTGGAGATGGTTTCCAAACTGATACCGCTTCTGAGGATGAAGGATCAGGTTTTTGTTCCTTGTTGTGACGAAAGGAACAAAAACAGAATTTATGCTTACCTGATAAATTACTTTCTCCAACGGTGTGTCCGGTCCACGGCGTCATCCTTACTTGTGGGATATTCTCTTCCCCAACAGGAAATGGCAAAGAGCCCAGCAAAGCTGGTCACATGATCCCTCCTAGGCTCCGCCTACCCCAGTCATTCGACCGACGTACAGGAGGAAATATGCATAGGAGAAACCATATGATACCGTGGTGACTGTAGTTAGAGAAAATAATTCATCAGACCTGATTAAAAAAACCAGGGCGGGCCGTGGACCGGATACACCGTTGGAGAAAGTAATTTATCAGGTAAGCATAAATTCTGTTTTCTCCAACATAGGTGTGTCCGGTCCACGGCGTCATCCTTACTTGTGGGAACCAATACCAAAGCTTTAGGACACGGATGAAGGGAGGGAGCAAATCAGGTCACCTAAATGGAAGGCACCACGGCTTGCAAAACCTTTCTCCCAAAAATAGCCTCTGAAGAAGCAAAAGTATCAAATTTGTAAAATTTGGCAAAAGTGTGCAGTGAAGACCAAGTCGCTGCCTTACATATCTGGTCAACAGAAGCCTCGTTCTTGAAGGCCCATGTGGAAGCCACAGCCCTAGTGGAATGAGCTGTGATTCTTTCAGGAGGCTGCCGTCCGGCAGTCTCATAAGCCAATCGGATAATGCTTGTAAGCCAAAAAGAAAGAGAGGTAGAAGTTGCCTTTTGACCTCTCCTTTTACCAGAATAAACAACAAACAAAGAAGATGTTTGTCTGAAATCTTTAGTGGCCTCTAAATAGAATTTTAGAGCACGGACTACGTCCAAATTGTGTAACAAACGTTCCTTCTTTGAAACTGGATTCGGACACAAAGAAGGTACAACTATCTCCTGATTAATAATCATGTTGGAAACAACTTTCGGAAGAAAACCAGGCTTAGTACGCAAAACCACCTTATCTGCATGGAACACCAGATAGGGCGGAGAACACTGCAGAGCAGATAACTCAGAAACTCAGAAACTCTTCTAGCAGAAGAAATTGCAACCAAAAACAAAACTTTCCAAGATAATAACTTAATATCTACGGAATGTAAGGGTTCAAACGGAACCCCTTGAAGAACTGAAAGAACTAGATTAAGACTCCAGGGAGGAGTCAAAGGTCTGTAAACAGGCTTGATTCTAACCAGAGCCTGAACAAACGCTTGAACGTCTGGCACAGCTGCCAGCCTTTTGTGAAGTAAAACAGATAACGCAGAGATCTGTCCCTTCAGAGAACTTGCAGATAATCCTTTCTCCAAACCTTCTTGTAGAAAGGATAGAATCTTAGGAATTTTTATCTTGTTCCATGGGAATCCTTTAGATTCACACCAACAGATATATTTTTTCCATATCTTATGGTAAATTTTTCTAGTTACAGGCTTTCTAGCCTGAATCAGAGTATCTATTACAGAATCTGAAAACCCACGCTTTGATAAAATCAAGCGTTCAATCTCCAAGCAGTCAGTTGGAGGGAAACCAGATTCGGATGTTCGAATGGACCTTGAACAAGAAGGTCCTGTCTCAAAGGTAGCTTCCATGGTGGAGCCGATGACATATTCACCAGGTCTGCATACCAAGTCCTGCGTGGCCACGCAGGAGCTATCAAGATCACCGAAGCCCTCTCCTGATTGATCCTGGCTACCAGCCTGGGAATGAGAGGAAACGGTGGGAATACATAAGCTAGGTTGAAGGTCCAAGGTGCTACTAGTGCATCTACTAGAGTCGCCTTGGGATCCCTGGATCTGGACCGGTAACAAGGAACCTTGAAGTTCTGACGAGAGGCCATCAGATCCATGTCTGGAATGCCCCATAATCGAGTTATTTGGGCAAAGATTTCCGGATGGAGTTCCCACTCCCCCGGATGGAATGTCTGACGACTCAGAAAATCCGCTTCCCAATTTTCCACTCCTGGGATGTGGATTGCAGACAAGTGGCAGGAGTGATCCTCCGCCCATTGAATTATCTTGGTCACTTCCTCCATCGCCAGGGAACTCCTTGTTCCCCCCTGATGGTTGATATATGCAACTGTCGTCATGTTGTCTGATTGAAACCTTATGAATTTGGCCTTTGCTAGATGAGGCCAAGCTTTGAGAGCATTGAATATCGCTCTCAGTTCCAGAATGTTTATCGGGAGAAGAGATTCTTCCCGAGATCATAGACCCTGAGCTTTCAGGGGTTCCCAGACCGCGCCCCAGCCCACCAGACTGGCGTCGGTCGTGACAATGACCCACTCTGGTCTGCGGAAGCTCATTCCCTGTGACAGGTTGTCCAGGATCAGCCACCAACGGAGTGAATCTCTGGTCCTTTGATCTACTTGAATCGTCGGAGACAAGTCTGTATAATCCCCATTCCACTGTCTGAGCATGCACAGTTGTAATGGTCTTAGATGAATTCGTGCAAAAGGAACTATGTCCATTGCTGCAACCATCAATCCTATTACTTCCATGCACTGCGCTATGGAAGGACGAAGAACAGAATGAAGTACTTGACAAGAGCTTAGAAGTTTTGATTTTCTGACCTCTGTCAGAAAAATCCTCATTTCTAAGGAGTCTATTATTGTTCCCAAGAAGGGAACTCTTGTTGACGGGGAAAGAGAACTTTTTTCTATGTTCACTTTCCATCCGTGAGATCTGAGAAAGGCTAGGACGATGTCCGTATGAGCCTTTGCTTTTGACAGAGACGACGCTTGAATCAGGATGTCGTCCAAGTACGGTACTACTGCAATGCCCCTTGGTCTTAGAACCGCTAGAAGGGACCCTAGTACCTTTGTGAAAATCCTTGGAGCAGTGGCTAATCCGAATGGAAGTGCCACAAACTGGTAATGCTTGTCCAGAAAAGCGAACCTTAGGAACTGATGATGTTCCTTGTGGATAGGAATATGTAGGTACGCATCCTTTAAATCCACCGTGGTCATAAATTGACCTTCCTGGATGGTAGGAAGGATCGTTCGAATGGTTTCCATTTTGAACGATGGAACCCTGAGAAATTTGTTTAGGATCTTGAGATCTAAAATTGGTCTGAATGTTCCCTCTTTTTTGGGAACTATGAACAGGTTGGAGTAAAACCCCATCCCTTGTTCTCCTATTTGAACTGGATGAATTACTCCCATCTTTAACAGGTCTTCTACACAATGTAAGAATGCCTGTCTTTTTATTTGGTTTGAAGATAATTGAGACCTGTGGAACCTTCCCCTTGGGGGTAGTTCCTTGAATTCCAGGAGATAACCTTGAGAAACTATTTCTAGTGCCCAAGGATCCTGAACATCTCTTGCCCAGGCCTGAGCAAAGAGAGAAAGTCTGCCCCCCACCAGATCCGGTCCCGGATCGGGGGCCATCCCTTCATGCTGTTTTGGTAGCAGTGGCAGGCTTCTTGGCCTGCTTACCCTTGTTCCAGCCTTGCATCGGTCTCCAGGCTGGTTTGGGTTGAGAAGTATTACCCTCTTGTTTAGAGGATGTAGAAGTAGAGGCTGGTCCGTTTCTGCGAAAGGGACGAAAATTAGGCTTATTTCTAGCCTTAAAAGACCTATCCTGAGGAAGGGCGTGGCCCTTTCCCCCGGTGATGTCTGAAATAATCTCTTTCAAATCAGGACCAAACAGTGTTTTACCCTTGAAAGGGATGTTAAGCAATTTTGTCTTGGAAGACACGTCCGCTGACCAAGACTTTAGCCAAAGCGCTCTGCGCGCCACGATAGCAAACCCTGAATTTTTCGCCGCTAATCTATCTAATTGCAAAGCGGCATCTAGAATAAAAGAGTTAGCCAATTTAAGTGCTTGAACTCTGTCCATAACCTCCTCATACGAAGATTCTTTATTGAGCGACATTTCTAGTTCTTCGAACCAGAAACACGCTGCCGTAGTGACAGGAACAATGCATGAAATTGGTTGTAGAAGGTAACCTTGCTGAACAAACATCTTTTTAAGCAAACCCTCTAATTTTTTATCCATAGGATCTTTGAAAGCACAACTATCTTCTATGGGAATAGTAGTGCGTTTGTTTAGAGTAGAGACCGCCCCCTCGACCTTAGGGACTGTCTGCCATAAGTCCTTTCTGGGGTCGACTATAGGAAATAATTTCTTAAATATAGGGGGAGGAACAAAAGGTATGCCGGGCTTTTCCCATTCCTTATTTACTATGTCCGCCACCCGCTTGGGTATAGGAAAAGCATCGGGGGGCACCGGAACCTCTAGGAACTTGTCCATCTTACATAATTTCTCTGGAATGACCAAATTGTCACAATCATCCAGAGTAGATAATAACTCCTTAAGCAGTGCGCGGAGATGTTCTAATTTAAATTTAAATGTTACAACATCAGGTTCAGCTTGTTGAGAAATTTTTCCTGAATCTGAAATTTCTCCCTCAGACAAAACCTCCCTCCTGGCCCCTTCAGATTGGTGTGAGGGTATGTCAGAAACGTTATCATCAGCGTCCTCTTGCTCTTCAGTGTTTAAAACAGAGCAATCGCGCTTTCTCTGATAAGTAGGCATTTTAGATAAAATATTTGCAATAGAATTATCCATAACAGCCGTTAATTGTTGCATGGTAATAAGTATTGGCGCACTAGATGTACTAGGGGCCTCTTGTGTGGGCAAAACTGGTGTAGACACAGAAGGGGATGATGCAGTACCATGCTTACTCCCCTCATCTGAAGAATCATCTTGGGCAATATTATTATCTGTGTCATCATTGTCCCTACTTTGTTTGGACACTATGTCCCAATTATCACATATATTTAAATGGGGAGACACATTGGCTTTCATACATATAGAACATCGCTTATCTGATGGTTCAGACATGTTAAACAGGCTTAAACTTGTCAACAAAGCACAAAAAACGTTTTAAAATAAAACCGTTACTGTCACTTTAAATTTTAAACAGAACACACTTTATTACTGAATATGCGAAAAAGCATGAAGCAATTGTTCAAAATTCACCAAAATTTCACCACAGTGTCTTAAAGCCTTAAAAGTATTGCACACCAAATTTTAACCCTTAAAATAACGGAACCGGAGCCGTTTTTACATTTAACCCCTATACAGTCCCAGGTATCTGCTTTGCTGAGACCCAACCAAGCCCAGAGGGGAATACGATACCAAATGACGCCTTCTATAAGCTTTTTCAGTGGTTCTTAGCTCCTCACACATGCATCTGCATGCCTTGCTTTCCAAAAACAACTGCGCATTAGTGGCGTGAAAATGAGGCTCTGTCTATGACTAGAGAAGGCCCCCATCTGAAAAAGGTGTCCATACAGTGCCTGCCGTTTTTTTAACAACAATCCCCAAGAATATAATAACTATAAAGAGTTATAATCTGCCAAATATGCTTAGCAAAGTAATCGTTTTAGCCCAGAAAAATGTCTACCAGTTTTTTAAGCCCTTATAAAGCCCTTTATTCTTTTACTTAATCTAAGAAAATGGCTTACCGGTCCCCATAGGGAAAATGACAGCCTTCCAGCATTACAAAGTCTTGTTAGAAATGTGGCCAGTCATACCTCCGGCAGAAAAGTCTGCCAACTGCTTCCCCCAACTGAAGTTACTTCATCTCAACAGTCCTGTGTGGAAACAGCAATCGATTTTAGTAACGTTTGCTAAAATCATCTTCCTCTTACAAACAGAAATCTTCTTCTCTTTTCTGTTTCAGAGTAAATAGTACATACCAGCACTATTTTAAAATAACAAACACTTGATTGAAGAATAAAAACTACATTTAAACACCAAAAAACTCTTAGCCATCTCCGTGGAGATGTTGCCTGTGCAACGGCAAAGAGAATGACTGGGGTAGGCGGAGCCTAGGAGGGATCATGTGACCAGCTTTGCTGGGCTCTTTGCCATTTCCTGTTGGGGAAGAGAATATCCCACAAGTAAGGATGACGCCGTGGACCGGACACACCTATGTTGGAGAAAACAATTATTACCCTGGAAATAAAGGGAAAGCAGAGTAGACTTAGAAGACAGATCAGCATTCCAAGTTTTAAGCCATAAAGCTCTTCTAGCTAAAATAGCTAGAGACATATACCTGACATCAACTCTAATGATATCAAAGATGGCATTACAAATAAAAATATTAGCATGTTGAAGAAGAATAAAAATGCTAAGAGAATTATGATCTGTTACTTGTTGCGCTAAAACTTCTAACCAAAAGATGAAGCTGCAGCAACATCCGCTAAAGATATAGCAGGTCTAAGAAGATTACCTGAACACAAGTAAGCTTTTCTTAGAAAGGATTCAATTTTCCTATCTAAAGGATCCTTAAAGGAAGTACCATCTGCCGTAGGAATAGTAGTACGCTTAACAAGAGTAGAGACAGCCCCATCAACTTTAGGGATTTTGTCCCAAAACTCTAATCTGTCAGATGGCACAGGATATAATTGCTTAAAACGTTTAGAAGGAGTAAATGAATTACCCAAATTATTCCATTCCCTGGAAATTACTTCAGAAATAGCACTAGGGACAGGAAAAACTTCTGGAATAACTAAAGGAGATTTAAAAACCTTATCTAAACGTTTAGATTTAGTATCAAGAGGACCAGAATCCTCAATTTCTAATGCAATTAGGACTTCTTTAAAGGGACACTCAATCTAAATTAAACTTTTATTATTCAGATAGAGCATGCCATTTTAAACAACTTTCCAATTTACTTCTATTAACAAAATGTGCACAGTCTTTTTATATTTAAACTTTTTGAGTCACCAGCTCCTACTGAGCATGTGCAAGAATAAGCGTGTATGCATTTGTGAATGGCTGATGGCTGTCACATAGTACGTGTATGCATTTGTGATTGGCTGATGGCTGTCACATGATACAGGGGGAGTGGAAAAAACAGAATTTATGCTTGCCTGAAAAATTTACTTTCTCCAACGGTGTGTCCGGTCCACGGCGTCATCCTTACTTGTGGGATATTCTCTTCCCCAACAGGAAATGGAAAAGAGTCCCAGCAAAGCTGGTCACATGATCCCTCCTAGGCTCCGCCCACCCCAGTCATTCGACCGACGGACAGGAGGAAATATATATAGGAGAAACCATATGATACCGTGGTGACTGTAGTTAGAGAAAATAATTCATCAGACCTGATTAAAAAACCAGGGCGGGCCGTGGACCGGACACACCGTTGGAGAAAGTAATTTATCAGGCAAGCATAAATTCTGTTTTCTCCAACATTGGTGTGTCCGGTCCACGGCGTCATCCTTACTTGTGGGAACCAATACCAAAGCTTTAGGACACGGATGAAGGGAGGGAGCAAATCAGGTCACCTAAATGGAAGGCACCACGGCTTGCAAAACCTTTCTCCCAAAAATAGCCTCCGAAGAAGCAAAAGTATCAAATTTGTAAAATTTGGCAAAAGTGTGCAGTGAAGACCAAGTCGCTGCCTTACATATCTGGTCAACAGAAGCCTCGTTCTTGAAGGCCCATGTGGAAGCCACAGCCCTAGTGGAGTGAGCTGTGATTCTTTCAGGAGGCTGCCGTCTGGCAGTCTCATAAGCCAATCGGATAATGCTTTTAAGCCAAAAGGAAAGAGAGGTAGAAGTCGCTTTTTGACCACTCCTTTTACCAGAATAAACAACAAACAAGAAAGATGTTTGTCTGAAATCTTTAGTAGCCTCTAAATAGAATTTTAGAGCACGGACTACGTCCAAATTGTGTAACAAACGTTCCTTCTTTGAAACTGGATTCGGACACAAAGAAGGTACAACTATCTCCTGGTTAATATTTTTGTTGGAAACAACTTTCGGAAGAAAACCAGGCTTAGTACGCAAAACCACCTTATCTGCATGGAACACCAGATAGGGCGGAGAACACTGCAGAGCAGATTACTCTGAAACTCTTCTTGCAGAAGAAATTGCAACCAAAAACAAAACTTTCCAAGATAATAACTTAATATCTACGGAATGTAAGGGTTCAAACGGAACCCCTTGAAGAACTGAAAGAACTAGATTTAGACTCCAGGGAGGAGTCAAAGGTCTGTAAACAGGCTTGATCCTAACCAGAGCCTGAACAAATGCTTGAACATCTGGCACAGCTGCCAGTCTCTTGTGAAGTAAAACAGATAAAGCAGAGATCTGTCCCTTCAGAGAACTTGCAGATAATCCTTTCTCCAAACCTTCTTGTAGAAAGGATAGAATCTTAGGAATTTTTGTCTTGTTCCATGGGAATCCTTTAGATTCACACCAACAGATATATTTTTTCCATATTTTATGGTAAATTTTTCTAGTTACAGGCTTTCTAGCCTGAATCAGAGTATCTATTACAGAATCTGAAAACCCACGCTTTGATAAAATCAAGCGTTCAATCTCCAAGCCGTCAGTTGGAGGGAAACCAGATTCAGATGTTCGAATGGACCCTGAACAAGAAGGTCCTGTCTCAAAGGTAGCTTCCATGGTGGAGCCGATGACATATTCACCAGGTCTGCATACCAAGTCCTGCGTGCCCACGCAGGAGCTATCAAGATCACCGAGGCCCTCTCCTGATTGATCCTGGCTACCAGCCTGGGGATGAGAGGAAACGGTGGGAATACATAAGCTAGGTTGAAGGTCCAAGGTGCTACTAGTGCATCTACTAGAGTCGCCTTGGGATCCCTGGATCTGGACCCGTAGCAAGGAACCTTGAAGTTCTGACGAAACGCCATCAGATCCATGTCTGGAATGCCCCATAACTGAATTATTTGGGCAAAGATTTCCGGATGGAGTTCCCACTCCCCCGGATGGAATGTCTGACGACTCAGAAAATCCGCTTCCCAATTTTCCACTCCTGGGATGTGGATCGCAGACAAGTGGCAGGAGTGATCCTCCGCCCATTGAATTATCTTGGTCACTTCTTTCATCGCCAGGGAACTCCTTGTTCCCCCCTGATGATTGATATATGCAACGGTCGTCATGTTGTCTGACTGAAATCTTATGAATTTGGCCTTTGCTAGTTGAGGCCAAGCTCTGAGAGCATTGAATATCGCTCTCAGTTCCAGAATGTTTATCGGGAGAAGAGACTCTTCCCGAGACCATAGACCCTGAGCTTTCAGGGATTCCCAGACCGCGCCCCAGCCCACTAGGCTGGCGTCGGTTGTGACAATGACCCACTCTGGTCTGCGGAAGCTCATTCCCTGTGACAGATTGTCCAGGGTCAGCCACCAACGGAGTGAATCTCTGGTCTTTTGATCTACTTGAATCGTCGGAGACAAGTCTGTATAATCCCCATTCCACTGTCTGAGCATGCACAGTTGTAATGGTCTTAGATGAATTTGTGCAAAAGGAACTATGTCCACTGTTGCAACCATCAATCCTATTACTTCCATGCACTGCGCTATGGAAGGACGAGGAACAGAGTGAAGTACTTGACAAGAGCTTAGAAGTTTTGATTTTCTGACCTCTGTCAGAAAAATCCTCATTTCTAAGGAATCTATTATTGTTCCCAAGAAGGGAACTCTTGTTGACGGGGACAGAGAACTTTTTTCTTTGTTCACCTTCCATCCGTGAGATCTGAGAAAGGCTAGGACGATGTCCGTATGAGCCTTTGCTTTTGACATGGACGACGCTTGAATCAGGATGTCGTCCAAGTAAGGTACTACTGCAATGCCCCTTGGTCTTAGAACCGCTAGAAGGGACCCTAGTACCTTTGTGAAAATCCTTGGAGCAGTGGCTAATCCGAATGGAAGTGCCACAAACTGGTAATGCTTGTCCAGAAAAGCGAACCTTAGGAACTGATGATGTTCCTTGTGGATAGGAATATGTAGGTACGCATCCTTTAAATCTACGGTAGTCATAAATTGATTTTCCTGGATAGTAGGTAGGATCGTTCGAATAGTTTCCATTTTGAACGATGGTACCCTGAGAAATTTGTTTATTTCTAGCGCCCAAGGATCCTGAACATCTCTTGCCCAAGCCTGAGCAAAGAGAGAAAGTCTGCCCCCCACTAGATCCGGTCCCGGATCGGGGGCTATCCCTTCATGCTGTTTTGGTAGCAGTGGTAGGCTTCTTGGCCTGCTTACCCTTGTTCCAGCCTTGCATTGGTTTCCAGGCTGGTTTGGGTTGTGAAGTATTACCCTCTTGCTTAGAGGATACAGAATTAGAGACTGGTCCGTTTCTGCGAAAGGGACGAAAATTAGGCTTATTTTTAGCCTTAAAAGACCTATCCTGTGGGAGGGCGTGGCCCTTTCCCCCAGTGATGTCTGAAATAATCTCTTTCAAATCAGGTCCAAATAATGTTTTACCTTTGAAAGGAATGTTAAGCAATTTTGTCTTGGAAGACACATCCGCTGACCAAGACTTTAGCCAAAGCGCTCTGCGCGCCACGATAGCAAACCCTGAATTTTTCGCCGCTAATCTAGCTAATTGCAAAGCGGCATCTAAAACAAAAGAGTTAGCCAATTTAAGTGCTTGAACTCTGTCCATAACCTCCTCATACGAAGATTCTTTACTGAGCGATTTTTCTAGTTCCTCGAACCAGAAACACGCTGCCGTAGTGACAGGAACAATGCATGAAATTGGTTGTAGAAGGTAACCTTGCTGTACAAAAATCTTTTTAAGCAAACCCTCTAATTTCTTATCCATAGGATCTTTGAAAGCACAACTATCTTCGATAGGAATAGTAGTGCGTTTGTTTAGAGTAGAAACCGCCCCCTCGACCTTGGGGACTGTCTGCCATAAGCCCTTTCTGGGGTCGACTATGGGAAATAATTTCTTAAATATAGGGGGGGGGAACAAAAGGTATGCCGGGCCTTTCCCACTCTTTATTTACTATGGGTATAGGAAAAGCGTCGGGGGGCACCGGAACCTCTAGGAACTTGTCCATCTTACATAATTTCTCTGGAATGACCAAATTGTCACAATCATCCAGAGTAGATAACACCTCCTTAAGCAGTGCGCGGAGATGTTCTAATTTAAATTTAAATGTCACAACATAAGGTTCAGCTTGATGAGAAATTTTTCCTGAATCTGAGATTTCTCCATCAGACAAAACCTCCCTCATGGCCCCTTGAGATTGGTGTGAGGGTATGTCAGAACAGTTATCATCAGCGTCCTCTTGCTCTTCAGTGTTTAAAACAGAGCAATCGCGCTTTCTCTGATAAGTAGGCATTTTGGATAAAAGATTTGCTATGGAGTTATCCATTACAGCCGTTAATTGTTGCATGGTAATAAGTATTGGCGCACTAGATGTACTAGGGGCCTCCTGTGTGGGCATAACTGGTGTAGACACAGTAGGGGATGATGTAGTATCATGTTTACTCCCCTCATTTGAGGAATCATCTAGGGCAATATCATTATCTGTGGCATTACTGTCCTTACTTTGTTTGGACACTATGGCACAATTATCACATAAATTTAAATGGGGAGACACATTGGCTTTCATACATATAGAACATAGCTTATCTGATGGTACAGACATGTTAAACAGGCTTAAACTTGTCAACAAAGCACAAAAAACGTTTTAAAATAAAACCGTTACTGTCACTTTAAATTTCAAACTGAAAACACTTTATTACTGAATATGTGAAAAAGTATGAAGGAATTGTTCAAAATTCACCAAAATTTCACCACAGTGTCTTAAAGCATTAAAAGTATTGCACACCAAATTTCAGAGCTTTAACCCTTAAATTAACGGAACCGGAGCCGTTTTTACATTTAACCCCTATACAGTCCCAGCTATATGCTTTGCTGAGACCCAACCAAGCCCAGAGGGGAATACGATACCAAATGACGCCTTCTATAAGCTTTTTCAGTGATTCTTAGCTCCTGACACATGCATCTGCATGCCTTGCTCTCCAAAAACAACTGCGCATTAATGGCGCGAAAATGAGGCTCTGTCTATAACTAGAAAGGCCCCCATCGGAAAAAGGCGTCCAACACAGTGCCTGCCGTTTTTCTAAACGTTCCCCAAGATTATAATACCAATTATTAGTTAGAATCTGCATAATATGCCTAGTAAAGCAATCGTTTTAGCCCAGAAAAATGTCTACCAGTTTTTAAGCCCTTTTTGAAGCCCTTTATTCTTTTATGTTTGACTAAGAAAATGGCTTACCGGTCCCCATGAGGGGAAATGACAGCCTTCCAGCATTACATGGTCTTGTTAGAAATATGGCTAGTCATACCTTAAGCAGAAAAGTCTGCTAACTGTTTCCCCCAACTGAAGTTACTTCATCTCAACAGTCCTGTGTGGAAACAGCAATCGATTTTAGTTACTGTCTGCTAAAATCATCTTCCTCTTACAAACAGAAATCTTCATCCTTTTCTGTTTCAGAGTAAATAGTACATACCAGCACTATTTTAAAATAACAAACACTTGATAGAAGAATAAAACTACATTTAAACACCAAAAAACTCTTAACCATCTCCGTGGAGATGTTGCCTGTGCAACGGCAAAGAGAATGACTGGGGTGGGCGGAGCCTAGGAGGGATCATGTGACCAGCTTTGCTGGGACTCTTTGCCATTTCCTGTTGGGGAAGAGAATATCCCACAAGTAAGGATGACGCCGTGGACCGGACACACCAATGTTGGAGAAATACATAACTTTTAAAATTGTCAGAAAAAAAATCTACTACTCATTTGAAGTTCAGACTAAGTGCTATTGCATTGTCTTGTTATCTTGCATTTGTTGATTATGCAAATCTACTGTGTTGACTGGTCCTTTAAGTAAAGAACGAATAAATTCCATTTTAAATAAATATGAAGATTTATCAGCATCAACCTCTGAGACAGAATCCTCTGAACCAGAAGAACCATTATCAGAATCAGAATGATGATGTTCATTTAAAAATTCATCTGAAAAATGAGAAGTTTTAAAATACTTTTTACGTTTACTAGAAGGAGGAATAACAGACATAGCCTTCTTAATGGATTTAGAAACAAAGTCTCTTATGTTATCAGGAACACTCTGAGTATTAGATGTTGACAGAACAGCAACAGGTAATGTAACAGTACTAAAGGAAATATTATCTGCATTAACAAGTTTGTCATGACAAAACAGTACAAACAACAGCTGGAGGAACAGATACCATAAGTTTACAGTAGATACACTTAGCTTTGGTAGCTCCAGCCCCAGGCAGCGATTTTCCAGAAGTATCTTCTGACTCAGTTTCAACGTGGGACATCTTGCAATATGTAATAGAAAAAAACAACATATAAAGCAAAATTGATCAAATTCCTTAAATGACAGTTTCAGGAATGGGAGAAAAATGCCAGTGAACAAGCTTCTAGCAACCAGAAGCAATAAAAAATGAGACTTAAAAAATGTGGAGACAATAGTGACGCCCATATTTTTTTAGCGCCAAAAATGACGCCCACATTATTTGGCGTCTAAATGCTTTTGGCGCCAAAAATGACGCCACATCCGGAACGCCGACACTTTTGGCGCAAAAGAACGTCAAAAATGACGCAACTTCCGGCGTCACGTATGACGCCGGAAACAGAAAAAAAATTTTGCGCCAAAAAAGTCCGCGCCAAGAATGACGCAATAAAATGAAGCATTTTCAGCCCCCGCGAGCCTAACAGCCCACAGGGAAAATTCAAATTTTTAAGGTAAGAAAAAAATGATTTATTCATATGCATTATCCCAAATATGAAACTGACTGTCTGAAATAAGGAATGTTGAACATCCTGAGTCAAGGCAAATAAATGTTTGAATACATATATTTAGAACTTTATAAAAAAGTGCCCAACCATAGCTTAGTGTCACAGAAAATAAGACTTACTTACCCCAGGACACTCATCTACATGTTGTAGAAAGCCAAACCAGTACTGAAACAAAAATCAGCAGAGGTAATGGTATATAAATAAGAGTATATCGTCGATCTGAAAAGGGAGGTAAGAGATGAATCTCTACGACCGATAACAGAGAACCTATGAAATAGACCCCGTAGAAGGAGATCAATGAATTCAAATAGGCAATACTCTCCTCACATCCCTCTGACATTCACTGCACGCTGAGAGGAAAACCGGGCTCCAACCTGCTGAGGAGCGCATATCAACGTAGAATCTAGCACAAACTTACTTCACCACCTCCATAGGAGGCAAAGTTTGTAAAACTGATTTGTGGGTGTGGTGAGGGGTGTATTTATAGGCATTTTGAGGTTTGGGAAACTTTGCCCCTCCTGGTAGGAATGCATATCCCATACGTCATAGCTAATTACATGAAAGAAAAAACCTGTATGTTTCACAGACTCTACCAACCTTGAGACAAATATTTAGCCGCAAATAAAGTCGCTAAAAAAAGAGCACTGAATTACTGACTCAAGGCATGTATACAAACAATATATAAAACTTTAATTAAAAAGTGCCCAATCCATAGCTGAGAGTGTCCTATATAATAAAAGTATATACTCACTAGGGCTGCACGATAAATCGCGGATGCAGTTTTAAACCGCAATTAATCGCTGAGGTTTTAAAACTGCAAGAGTATGCGATTTTTTGAAAAATAAATAAAATCTTCAGATGTGTCTGTACGGCATTGATTTGTATGTGATTTCTTGCAAACCAGCTCCATCTAGTGGTTGCTTTTAGCACACATTTGTAAAATGGCTGTTTTACTTTCACTTTCTGTTTGTGATCTCAGTAGCAGCCGATCAATCTATAGAAGTCTAAAATCAGAGTCCATGCAGGAGAGTGAAGAGGAGGGAAAGCCACTTACTTATATTTCCCCCTAGGGATGTCTGCAGTCTGAAACTAAGGGTATGTAATCATTATGGAATGTCCCACACAATCTCCTGCTCTCTGAGAAACGGCTCAAATACATAGCAGATGCAGTTAATCCCACGGCTGCCAAAAAGGCTAAAACTGCAGTCCCCTCTGCTAGCTAGCTGCTGGGTTAACTGCATTTACAATGTATTTGATATCAGCAAGGCACAGCATTTATGAAAGGAGCAGCCCCCCACCCCTACTGCTATATGCCTCTATTGGATTCCTGGATAGGAGCAGGGCTCATTTTCAGTCAAGATAATATGTTTAAAAAAAGAAGAAAAATAATATATATATACATACATATATATATGTATATATATATACATACATATATATATATATATATATATATATATATATATATATATATATATATATACACACACATATATATATATATATATACACACATACACAAAAACACACACACACACACACACATATGTGGTTTGTATTTTTAGGCTCCCAGAGTGTATTGGACATTGAGAAACATGACCATTAAGATTCTGTAGTTAAATAAACTTTTTATTGAAAAATTAAGGTGTTATAGTAATTTTTAAGAAAAACTTAAATTATGCTTAAATGATAATTTTCTTTTCTTCAGATGTTAAGAGTCCACAGCTGCATTCATTACTTTTGGGAAATAAAAAAATGGCCACCAGGAGGAGGCAAAGACACCCCAGCCAAAGGCTTAAGTACTTCTCCCACTTCCCTCATCCCCCAGTCATTCTGCTGAGGAACAAGGACCAGTAAAAGAAATACCAGGATGAAAAGGTGCCAGAAGAATAAAAAATAGACGCCCCACAGAAAAAATACAGGTGGGGAGCTGTGGACTCTTTCCATCTGAAGAAAAAAAAATTATTAGGTAAGCATAATTTAAGTTTTTCTTCATAAATGGAAAGAGTCCACAGCTGCATTCATTACTTTTGGGAAAACAATACCCAAGCTATATAGAGGACACAGAATGCAAAAACAGGAGGGTACAGTAGGCAACCCATTCTGAGGGCACCAGGCCTGAAAAACACACAACCCCACCAAACCCTGCTTCGTTGGAGCCGGGCAAAAAAACTAGAAGGAAAAGGCCCCAAGGACACTGACCCGCAGATAGTCTGAAAGCCTAACTAGAGACCGCAAGCAGACTGAGCCAACACTTCTCCAGGAGAACCGTCGCCCAGCAGTCGGTCCCCACACAACCCTTCCTAGTACAGTACCAAAATCCCCAAAAGGGAGAGGACAAGGGTAAGCCAAAGGGATACCCAAAGATACAGCAAAATTCATAAAGGAAAAAAACCCTTCAAAGGAAGGCCAAGTCCACAGAGACCCGAATGGATCTCGAGAACAAGGGGAGATGACGCCCAACCCACAAGGAGCAACCGGGCATCATCAAGGAGAAGAAACATCTCCCAAACATCGTGCAACAGCACCGAAAGACAGCTGAAGATAAAGTCCTCAAAACGTCAGAACTCAGAAACTGAGCAAACAAAAAATTACAAGTAGCAAACTCAGAATAAACATCCGAATCCAGTAACATGCTGCCATCCGTAGGAAGACAGGGAGAAAACCCTATCCATAAGGAAGAAGCAGCCAAACTAATAGCAGATTGCTCAACCTCAAAGACAGAGGACACTCTCCAGGCAATTCAGGCCACCAAGCCTACTCAGATCACAAAGGGGGAGAGGCACAGAACCTCTAAAAAAAGGTCCACAGTCACCCCCAAGACCTGAGGATGAACAACAGATTTTAGATCCTACACCTAGCCGGACCAGCACAAGCAGCGGCAGATATGAAAGCAAGGGAACCGAAAAGAACCCCAAGACCGGCCCCCAAAAGGGCGGAAGAATGGATACAGCCACTTCAATCTAAAGACAATCGAGCAGGCGATAGACCCAAGGGATCTAGCAAAGCCATCTGACCAAGTCTCAATGCTGAGCCAGCAGCTCCCCAGAGGGAAAGGAACAACTCAATGAGCAGACCAATCCCTGAACCAGATAAACATCTGCTCCAACCTCCCGTACACAGTAGAGGCTCCTAAAAAATGAATCACACCTCCGTAAGGACACCGAGCCCCCTGAAGAGGAGAGCGTCGATAAACAACTGCCCACAAGACGGGAAGTCGTAGGAAGAACTGAGAGGACACAAGGCCACGTCACTGACGAACATGGAAGAACCCCTTAAAACACCTTTGTGCTAGCACACATACCAGGCGCAAAAGTGACAGCTGAGCTACCGCAAACCTTCCGTTTGCTAGGCAGGAAAGCCCACCATCAGGTCACGTTAGTTGGCTGTCCCAAGGGAACCGTACTGTCCAGCACAAGGCAAGCTCCAAGGCACCCCCGCTCTAAGTAAATCTGGCCAAGTTGTAAAACAGAACAGCCAGAACAAGGGCTAGGTCCAGGTACCCCAGAAACTGGAACCGCCAGGCCAGTTCTTGGATCATAAGGTCCGGTAACATCCAACAGTGGGATCCACAAAGAGAAAATGCTGAGTAAAACCCTCGACCACAGGAAGAACAGGATAAGAAGCCCGGACCCCACAAATGTTTAGATTAAACAATCCTCCAGGAACATAAATACCTCGTCTGATATAAAAAAAAAACAGACCTCCCCAGGGCAAAATCCAGAATAACCCGGATAACAAGAGCAAGAAGCCCTTGCAAGTCCCGACCCAAAGGGAAGAGACCACCCCTTGCAGGAGCCCAACACTCCAAAGAGCCAAGGCCATAAAAGGACACTAGAGCTAATAGGCGGCCAAGCAACATTAACATGATTGTGCTTTAAAAGTGCGGCTTATCCCACTTAAGGGACACAAGGCGCTGCTCATTTTATCAACCTCGGAAGGAGGAAAGGCTGAGTAAACATCGCAGAGGATCGAACTAGCAACCCTCGGTTTGCAACAGTACAGAGTAGTCACAGAGCATTAGTATGCTGATCTAGCAGTCTAACTAGCCACGAGCTCCAGACACAAGGTAAACAGTGAGGACAAGTCACCGGAACAGAGCAACATCAAGCCTCCACATCACCTCAGATTCAGAGGACAGTAAAACATGGGTTTGGATGCCACCTGGATGGCAATACCTGAACCATATGAGTGGAAAACCACTAGGACCTCTTCTATCCCAAGAAGGAGATGCAGAGAATTCCCAACACAGGGGAAAGGACCCCTAACCGGAGCCCAAAAAGACCTCACTCCAAGTCCCCCCGAAGGTGACCCATCCACAAAGAGAAACAGACAACATCCAAGAGGTCTCAATGAAGAAGAACCACGAAAGGAACAAGTCCAAAAAGGACAATTTCCTAAAGCAACACTGCTCCGACCGGCGGAAAAGAGGCGCTAAACCCTCTAATTTTCCTACCACGTGGGAAAGAATACTCTAGGGTCCGAGGGTATCGGAAGCAACAGAGTGACGCAGCAAAATTTACTGACCCAGTCACCAGAGAGACGGATATTTAGGACTGAAACAATCCAGAGAGCCGCATGGACCCACAAGTCCTCTTGAGAATGCTTAGCCAAAACTTGTAAAACAAATAACAAGAAACATAATAATGTTAATAGCAATAACCTGACCATGCAAGGTATAATAGGCGCCATGTATCTGAATAAACCGTTAGACAGAAGATCTGAACCCAAGCAGAACCAGCCTGCAACCAGAATGGCCTAAAGAACATAACTGACTGACCTGAATCAATGGGGCCAATTTGCATTCTTCACAGGATGAAGAATCTGAATCAGAAAGTTGAATAATCTCAACATCAGCATCCTCCATAACTGGATAAAGGATACCAAAAAATGGACTAAATATAATTTAAACGGCACCTGACACCCACAATGGCTGGGGCACTAACCACCTCCTATGAACCAAACACCAAACACCTCCTATGTCGCCACACAGTCAGGAATGCGGAAATGTGAGACCAGAACGTAAACATGCCCGGTCACAAGGTGAACCATACAGTCCAAAAAAAGCGCGCCCGACCGTAAGGTTGCGTCACTTCAAAAGGCCGTTATGTTCCAAAAGCCACGAGCCCAGTTAACACTACACATAAGCAGACTGAATCACATAACAAACATGATTAAAAAAAAAACCTGTTCAATAATCCCTCTCAGGAGATATTAACCCTCGATTCCAAGATACTAAAGGAGTCCCACTGAGACCCTGTATTTTTCATGCGAGTTCGCAGGAACAAATGACTTGCAGTACATTCATGAAGAAGTAAAATGAAACGATCTTACCGGAATCTACGCCGTGGAACAGGAACACAGCCTTTCAAGTTTGACGGATAGTAGCCTTGCCTCCGCCATGGACTTGAGAGAAGAAAGCAGGCATTGAAGCGAAGTTCGACAACGCCGATTGCTTGGGTATTGAAGCCTTTGGCTTTGCCTCCTCCTGGTGGCCAGGTTCTTATTTCCCAAAAGTAATGAATGCAGCTGTGGACTTTTGCAATTTATGAAGAAAATCGTAATTAAATCGCAATCGCGTTTTTTTTTAAATCGCAATATTTTCCCCCCTATATCGCTCAGCCCTAATAGTTACTGTGTAAGACACCCATCCACATATAGCAGACAGCCAAACCAGTACTGAAACATATCAGTAGAGGTAATGGTAGAGGAGTATAAAGTTGATCTGAAAAGGGAGGCAGCAGATGAATCCCTGCAACCGATTTACAGAGAGCCTTAGAATAGATTTCCCATAGGTGAAAACATGGCGTCATCAGGCAATAATCCAATCACATCCCTCAAACACTGTACTTTGAGAGGAACTTGGCTTCAATATGCTTAGAAGCGCCTATCAAAGAATAAAAATCAAGACCAACTTGCTTCACCACCTCCATGAGAGGCAAAGTTTGTAAAACTAAGGAATGAGTGAGGTGGGAGGTGTATTTATAGTCATTTTGAGATTTGGGAAACTTTGCCCCCTCCTGGTAGGAATGTATATCCCATACATCACTAGCTCATGGACTCTTGCCACTTAAATGAAAGAAAGTTATTTTAGCTTACCCTAGTAGCACTCACCAATTTAGATTTGTAGCAATAAAATATGCAAGTAGGTATAAAAGAATAAAATGGGCAGAAAACAAAATTTATGTAAGAACTTACCTAATAATTTAATTTCTTTCATATTGGCAAGAGTCCATGAGCTAGTGACGAATGGGGATATACAATCCTACCAGGAGGGGCAAAGTTTCCCAAACTTCAAAATGCCTATAAATACACCCCTCACCAGATCCACAAATCAGTTTAACAAATAGCCAAGTAGTGGGGTGATAGAAAAAGGAGTAAAACGCATCAAAAAAGTAACTGGAAATGTAATTGTGCTTTATACAAAAAAACATAACCACCATAAAAAGGGTGGGTCTCATGGACTCTTGCCAATATGAAAGAAATTAATTTATCAGGTAAGTTCTTACATAAATTATATTTTCTTTCATTTAATTGGCAAGAGTCCATGAGCTAGTGACGTATGGGATAGTAATACCCAAGATGTGGTACTCCACATAAGAGTCACTAGAGAGGGAGGGATAAAAATAAAAACAGCCATTTTCTGTTGAAAAAATTAAATCCACATCCAAAAAAATAAGTTTTTCTCATAATTGAAAAGAAAAAACATAAGCAGAGGAATCAAACTGAAACAGCTGCCTGAAGAACTTGTCTACCAAAACTGCTTCCGAAGAGGCAAATACATCAAAAAAGTTGAATTTAGTAAATGTATGCAAAGAAGACCAAGTTGCTGCTTTGCAAATCTGATCAACTGAAGCTTCATTCTTAAAAGCCCACGAAGTGGAGACAGATCTAGTAGAATCAGCTGTGATTCTCTAAGGCGGGGCCTGACCCGAAGCCTGATGAATCAAAAGCTATAACCAAGATGCCAAGGAAATGGCAGAAGCTTTCTGACCTTTCCTAGAACCAGAAAAGACAACAAATAGACTAGAAGTCTTCCTGAAATCTTTAGTAGCTTCAACATAATATTTCAAAGCTCTTACAACATCCAGAGAATGTAAGGATCTATCTAAAGAATTTTTAGGATTAGGGCACAAAGAGGGAACAACAATTTCCCTATTAATGTTGTTAGAATTCACAACTTTAGGTAAAAATTAAAGTGAAGTCCGCAAAACTGCCTTATCTTGATGGAAAATCAGAAAAGTAGACTCACAAGAAAGAGCAGATAATTCGGAAACTCTTCTAGGAGAAGAGATAGCCAAAATGAAGAACACTTTCCAAAAAAGTAGTTCACTATCCAAAGAATGCATAGGCTCAAAAGGAGGAGCCTGTAAAGCCTTCAAAACCAAATTAAGACTCCAAGGAGTAGAGATTGATTTAATGACAGGCTTGATACGGACCAAAGCCTGTACAAAACAGTGAATATCAGGAAGCTTAGCAATGTTTCTGTGAAATAAAACAGAAAGAGCAGAGATTTGTCCCTTCAAGGAACTTGCAGACAAAACTTTATCCAAACCATCCTGAAGAAACTGTAAAATTCTAGGAATTCTAAAAGAAAGCTAGGAGAATTTATGAGAACACCATGAAAAATAAGTCTTCCAAACTCGATAATAAATCTTCCTAGAAACAGATTTACGATCTTGTAACATAGTATCAATCACTGAGTCAGAGAAACCTCTATGACTAAGCACTAAGCGTTCAATTTCCATACCTTCAAATTTAATGATTTGAGATCCTGATGGAAGAACGGTCCTTGAGACAGAAGGTCTGGTCTTAAAGGTAGTGGCCAAGGTTGGCAACAGGACATCCGGACAAGATCCGCATACCAGAACCTGTAAGGCCAAGCTGGTGCTACCAGAAAAACAAACAAGTGTTCCATGATGATCTTGGAGATCACTCTTGGAAGAAGAACTAGAGGCGGGAAGATATAAGTAGGTTGGTAAAACCAAGGAACTGCTAACGCATCCACTGACTCCGCCTGAGGATCCCTGGACCTGGACAAGTACCTGGGAAGTTTCTTGTTTAGATGTGAAGACATCAGATCTAGTTCTGGAAGACCCCACATCTGAACAATCTGAAAAAACACATCTGGATGGAGAGACCACTCCTCCTGATGTAAAGTCTGACAGCTAAAATAATCCGCTTCCCAATTGTCTAGACCTGGGATATGTACTACAGAAATTAGACGAGAGCTGGATTCCGCCCAAGAAAGTATCCAAGATACTTCTTTCATAGCTAGGGGACTGTGAGTCCCACCCTGATGATTGACATATGCCACAGTTGTGATATTGTCTGCCTGAAAACAAATGAATGGTTCTCTCTTCAAAAGAGGCCAAACCTGAAGAGCCCTGAAAATAACACGGAGTTCTAAAATATTGATTGGTAACCTCGCCTCTTGAGATTTCCAAACCCCTTGTGCTGTCAGAGATCCCCAGACAGCTTCCCAACCTGAAAGACTTGTATCTGTTGTTATTACAGTCCAGGTTGGATGAACAAAATAGGCCCCTTGAACTATACAATGGTGATCTAACCACCAAGTCAGAGAGAGTTGAACATTGGGATTTAAGGATATTAATTGTGATATCCTTGTATAATCCCTGCACCATTGATTCATCAAACAAAGCTGAAGAAGTCTCATATGAAAATGAGCAAAGGGGATCGCGTCCGATGCTGCAGTCATGAGACCTAAAACTTCCATGCACATAGCCACTGAAGGGAATGATCGAGACTGAAGGTTTCGACAAGCTGAAACCAATTTCATTCGTCTCTTGTCTGTTAAAGACAGAGTCATGGACACTGAATCTATTTGGAAACCTAAAAAGGTGACCCTTATCTGAGGAATCAAGGAACCTTTCGGTAAATGTCTGTGAAGAAACAACACTAGTTGATTTGTGTGAGATTCGGCAGAATCTAAAGACTGAGCTAGTACCAAGATATCGTCCAAATAAGGAAACACCACAATACACTGTTCTCTGATTACAGTAGGGCACTGAGAACCTTTGAAAAAATTATTGGAGCTGTTGCTAGGCCAAACGGAAGAGCAACAAATTGGTAATGCTTGTCTAGAAAAGAGACTCTCAGAAACCGATAGTGGCTGGATGAATCAGAATGTGAAGATATGCATCCTGTAAGTCTATTGTGGACATATAATGACCTTGCTGAACAAAAGGCAGAATAGTCCTTATAGTCACCATTTTGAAAGTTGACACTCTTACAAAACGATTCAAACTTTTCAGATCCAGAACTGGCCTGAATGAATTTTCTTTCTTTTGGACAATGAACAGATTTGAATAAAACCCCAGACCCTGTTCCTGAAACTGAACTAGTATTATTACCTCTGAAAGCTCTAGATCTGAAACACTTCAGAAAAGCCTGAGCCTTCGCTGGAACGTGTGAGAGAGAAAAATCTTCTCACAGGAGGTCATACTCTGAATCCTATTCGATACCCTTGAGAGACAATACTCTGAATCCACTGATTTTGGACAGAATCTGCCCAAATGTTTTGGAAATTTTTTATCTGCCCCCCACCAGGTGAGCTGAAATGAGGGCCGCACCTTCATGCAGACTTGGGGGCTGGCATTGGTTTCTTAAAAGGCTTGGATTTATTCCAAATTGAAGGTTTCCAATTGGAACCAGATTCTTTGGGGGAAGGATTGGCTTTCTGTTCCTTATTCTGTCGAAAAGAACGAAAACGATAAGAAGCTTTAGATTTACCCTTAGATCTTTTATCCTGAGGCAAAAAAACTCCCCCCCAGTGACAGTTGAAATAATTGAATCCAACTGAAAACCAAATAAATTGTTACCTTGGAAAGAAAGAGATAGTAATCAAGACTTAGATACCATATCAGCACTCCAATATTTGAGCCACAAAGCTCTTTTAGCTAAAATAGCTAAAGACATAGATTTAACATCAATTTTGATGATATCAAAAATAGTATCACAGATAAAATGATTAGCATGTTGAAGCAAGCGAACAATGCTAGACAAATCAGGATCCGTTTCCTGTTGCACTAAGCTTTCCAACCAAAAAGTTGATGCAGCTGCAACATCAGCCATAGATATAGCAGGCCTAGGAATATAGCCAGAAAATAAATAAGCTTTCCTTAGATAAGATTCAAGTTTCCTATCTAAGGGATCCTTAATAGAAGTACTATCTTCCATAGGAATAGTAGTACGTTTGGCAAGAATAGCCCCATCAACTTTGAGGATTTTTTTCCCAAAACTCCAATCTAGCTGCTGGCAAAGGATACAACTTTTTAAACCTAGAAGAAGGAATAAAAGAAGTACCAGGCCTATTCCATTCCAGTAAAACTCATATCAGAAATAGCATCAGGAACTGGAAAAACCTCTGGAGTAACCACAGGAGGTTTATAAACAGAATTTAAACGTTTACTAGTTTTAGTATCAAGGAGGACTAGATTCCTCAATATCCAAAGTAACCAACACCTCTTTTAACAAGGAACGAATATACTCCATCTTAAAGAGATAAGAAGTTTTGTCAGTGTCAATATCTGAGGTAGAATCTTCTGAATCAGATAGATCCTAATCAGAGGAGGATAATTCAGTATGTTGTTGGTCATTTGCAATTTCATCAACTTTATTAGAATTTTTAAAAGACCTTTTACATTTATTAGAAGGCGGAATAGCAGACAAAGCCTTCTGAATCGCATCAGCAATACAATCTTTAATATTCACAGGAATATCATGTACATTAGATGTTGAAGGAACAACAGGCATTGTACTAGTACTGATGGATACATTCTCTGCATGCAAAAGCTTATCATGACAACTGTTACATACTGCAGCTGGAGATATAATCTCCGCTAATTTACAACAGATACACTTAGCTTTGGTAGAACTGTTATCAGGCAGCAAGATTCCAACAGTTGTTTCTGAGACAGGATCAGATTGAGATATCTTGCAAATGTAAGAGAAAAAACAACATATAAAGCAAAATTATCAATTTCCTTATATGGCAGTTTCAGGAATGGGAAAAACAAACAGCATAGCCCTCTGATCATAAAAAGGCAAAAGGCATATAGGAAGTGGGGTTTAAATTATGACACACAACAAAATGACGCAACTCGCGTCATGGCAGACGCAACCTTGTGCAAGGAAATCTGTCGTCAACTAAGACCCCGGAAATTATGAATTTGCGTCACCAAACGTACCTTCGCGCCAGAAAAATTCTTGCACCAAGAATGACGCAATAAATATCAGCATTTTGTGACCTCGCAAACCTAATTTTCCCCACGAAATTTAATGAAAAAGCAGTCAATTTGAAGAAAAGACTATACACCAGGTAAGAAAAAAACAGAATTTATGTTTACCTGATAAATTACTTTCTCCAACGGTGTGTCCGGTCCACGGCGTCATCCTTACTTGTGGGATATTCTCTTCCCCAACAGGAAATGGCAAAGAGCCCAGCAAAGCTGGTCACATGATCCCTCCTAGGCTCCGCCTACCCCAGTCATTCGACCGACGTTAAGGAGGAATATTTGCATAGGAGAAACCATATGGTACCGTGGTGACTGTAGTTAAAGAAAATAAATTATCAGACCTGATTAAAAAAACCAGGGCGGGCCGTGGACCGGACACACCGTTGGAGAAAGTAATTTATCAGGTAAACATAAATTCTGTTTTCTCCAACATAGGTGTGTCCGGTCCACGGCGTCATCCTTACTTGTGGGAACCAATACCAAAGCTTTAGGACACGGATGAAGGGAGGGAGCAATCAGGTCACCTAAATGGAAGGCACCACGGCTTGCAAAACCTTTCTCCCAAAAATAGCCTCAGAAGAAGCAAAAGTATCAAACTTGTAAAATTTGGTAAAAGTGTGCAGTGAAGACCAAGTCGCTGCCCTACATATCTGATCAACAGAAGCCTCGTTCTTGAAGGCCCATGTGGAAGCCACAGCCCTAGTGGAATGAGCTGTGATTCTTTCGGGAGGCTGCCGTCCGGCAGTCTCGTAAGCCAATCTGATGATGCTTTTAATCCAAAAAGAGAGAGAGGTAGAAGTTGCTTTTTGACCTCTCCTTTTACCAGAATAAACAACAAACAAGGAAGATGTTTGTCTAAAATCCTTTGTAGCATCTAAATAGAATTTTAGAGCGCGAACAACATCCAAATTGTGCAACAAACGTTCCTTCTTTGAAACTGGTTTCGGACACAGAGAAGGTACGATAATCTCCTGGTTAATGTTTTTGTTAGAAACAACTTTTGGAAGAAAACCAGGTTTAGTACGTAAAACCACCTTATCTGCATGGAACACCAGATAAGGAGGAGAACACTGCAGAGCAGATAATTCTGAAACTCTTCTAGCAGAAGAAATTGCAACTAAAAACAAAACCTTCCAAGATAATAACTTAATATCAACGGAATGCAAGGGTTCAAACGGAACCCCCTGAAGAACTGAAAGAACTAAATTGAGACTCCAAGGAGGAGTCAAAGGTTTGTAAACAGGCTTAATTCTAACCAGAGCCTGAACAAAGGCTTGAACATCTGGCACAGCAGCCAGTCTTTTGTGAAGTAACACCGACAAGGCAGAAATCTGTCCCTTCAGGGAACTTGCAGATAATCCTTTTTCCAATCCTTCTTGAAGGAAGGATAGAATCCTAGGAATCTTAACCTTGTCCCAAGAGAATCCTTTAGATTCACACCAACAGATATATTTTTTCCAAATTTTGTGGTAAATCTTTCTAGTTACAGGCTTTCTGGCCTGAACAAGAGTATCAATAACAGAATCTGAGAACCCTCGCTTCGATAAAATCAAGCGTTCAATCTCCAAGCAGTCAGCTGGAGTGAAACCAGATTCGGATGTTCGAACGGACCCTGAACAAGAAGGTCTCGTCTCAAAGGTAGCATCCAAGGTGGAGCCGATGACATATTCACCAGATCTGCATACCAAGTCCTGCGTGGCCACGCAGGAGCTATCAAGATCACCGACGCCCTCTCCTGATTGATCCAGGCTACCAGCCTGGGGATGAGAGGAAACGGCGGGAACACATAAGCTAGTTTGAAGGTCCAAGGTGCTACTAGTGCATCCACTAGAGCCGCCTTGGGATCCCTGGATCTGGACCCGTAGCAAGGAACTTTGAAGTTCTGACGAGAGGCCATCAGATCCATGTCTGGAATGCCCCACAGCTGAGTGACTTGGGCAAAGATTTCCGGATGGAGTTCCCACTCCCCCGGATGCAATGTCTGACGACTCAGAAAATCCGCTTCCCAATTTTCCACTCCTGGGATGTGGATAGCAGACAGGTGGCAGGAGTGAGACTCCGCCCATAGAATGATTTTGGTCACTTCTTCCATCGCTAGGGAACTCCTTGTTCCCCCCTGATGGTTGATGTACGCAACAGTTGTCATGTTGTCTGATTGAAACCGTATGAACTTGGCCCTCGCTAGCTGAGGCCAAGCCTTGAGAGCATTGAATATCGCTCTCAGTTCCAGAATATTTATCGGTAGAAGAGATTCTTCCCGAGACCAAAGACCCTGAGCTTTCAGGGATCCCCAGACCGCGCCCCAGCCCATCAGACTGGCGTCGGTCGTGACAATGACCCACTCTGGTCTGCGGAATGTCATCCCTTGTGACAGGTTGTCCAGGGACAGCCACCAACGGAGTGAGTCCCTGGTCCTCTGATTTACTTGTATCTTCGGAGACAAGTCTGTATAGTCCCCATTCCACTGACTGAGCATGCACAGTTGTAATGGTCTTAGATGAATGCGCGCAAAAGGAACTATGTCCATTGCCGCTACCATCAACCCGATCACTTCCATGCACTGAGCTATGGAAGGAAGAGGAACGGAATGAAGTATCCGACAAGAGTCTAGAAGCTTTGTTTTTCTGGCCTCTGTCAGAAAAATCCTCATTTCTAAGGAGTCTATTATTGTTCCCAAGAAGGGAACCCTTGTTGACGGGGATAGAGAACTCTTTTCCACGTTCACTTTCCACCCGTGAGATCTGAGAAAGGCCAGGACAATGTCCGTGTGAGCCTTTGCTTGAGGAAGGGACGACGCTTGAATCAGAATGTCGTCCAAGTAAGGTACTACAGCAATGCCCCTTGGTCTTAGCACAGCTAGAAGGGACCCCAGTACCTTTGTGAAAATCCTTGGAGCAGTGGCTAATCCGAAAGGAAGCGCCACGAACTGGTAATGTTTGTCCAGGAATGCGAACCTTAGGAACCGATGATGTTCCTTGTGGATAGGAATATGTAGATACGCATCCTTTAAATCCACCGTGGTCATGAATTGACCTTCCTGGATGGAAGGAAGAATAGTTCGAATGGTTTCCATCTTGAACGATGGAACCTTGAGAAACTTGTTTAAGATCTTGAGATCTAAGATTGGTCTGAACGTTCCCTCTTTTTTGGGAACTATGAACAGATTGGAGTAGAACCCCATCCCTTGTTCTCTTAATGGAACAGGATGAATCACTCCCATTTTTAACAGGTCTTCTACACAATGTAAGAATGCCTGTCTTTTTATGTGGTCTGAAGACAACTGAGACCTGTGGAACCTCCCCCTTGGGGGAAGTCCCTTGAATTCCAGAAGATAACCTTGGTAGACTATTTCTAGTGCCCAAGGATCCAGAACATCTCTTGCCCAAGCCTGAGCGAAGAGAGAGAGTCTGCCCCCCACCAGATCCGGTCCCGGATCGGGGGCCAACATTTCATGCTGTCTTGGTAGCAGTGGCAGGTTTCTTGGCCTGCTTTCCCTTGTTCCAGCCTTGCATTGGTCTCCAAGCTGGCTTGGCTTGAGAAGTATTACCCTCTTGCTTAGAGGACGTAGCACCTTGGGCTGGTCCGTTTCTACGAAAGGGACGAAAATTAGGTTTATTTTTTGCCTTGAAAGGCCGATCCTGAGGAAGGGCGTGGCCCTTACCCCCAGTGATATCAGAGATAATCTCTTTCAAGTCAGGGCCAAACAGCGTTTTCCCCTTGAAAGGAATGTTAAGTAGCTTGTTCTTGGAAGACGCATCAGCCGACCAAGATTTCAACCAAAGCGCTCTGCGCGCCACAATAGCAAACCCAGAACTCTTAGCCGCTAACCTAGCCAATTGCAAAGTGGCGTCTAGGGTGAAAGAATTAGCCAATTTGAGAGCATTGATTCTGTCCATAATCTCCTCCAAAGGAGGAGAATCACTATCGACCGCTCTTATCAGATCATCGAACCAGAAACATGCGGCTGTAGCGACAGGGACAATGCATGAAATTGGTTGTAGAAGGTAACCTTGCTGAACAAACATCTTTTTAAGCAAACCTTCTAATTTTTTATCCATAGGATCTTTGAAAGCACAACTATCCTCTATGGGTATAGTGGTGCGTTTGTTTAAAGTGGAAACCGCTCCCTCGACCTTGGGGACTGTCTGCCATAAGTCCTTTCTGGGGTCGACCATAGGAAACAATTTTTTAAATATGGGGGGAGGGACGAAAGGAATACCGGGCCTTTCCCATTCTTTATTAACAATGTCCGCCACCCGCTTGGGTATAGGAAAAGCTTCTGGGAGCCCCGGCACCTCTAGGAACTTGTCCATTTTACAAAGTTTCTCTGGGATGACCAACTTGTCACAATCATCCAGAGTGGATAGTACCTCCTTAAGCAGAATGCGGAGATGTTCCAACTTAAATTTAAATGCAATCACATCAGGTTCAGCCTGTTGAGAAATGTTCCCTGAATCAGTAATTTCTCCCTCAGACAAAACCTCCCTGGCCCCATCAGACTGGGTTAGGGGCCCTTCAGAAATATTATTATCAGCGTCGTCATGCTCTTCAGTATCTAAAACAGAGCAGCCGCGCTTACGCTGATAAGTGTTCATTTTGGCTAAAATGTTTTTGACAGAATTATCCATTACAGCCGTTAATTGTTGCATAGTAAGGAGTATTGGCGCGCTAGATGTACTAGGGGCCTCCTGAGTGGGCAAGACTCGTGTAGACGAAGGAGGGAATGATGCAGTACCATGCTTACTCCCCTCACTTGAGGAATCATCTTGGGCATCATTATCATTATCACATAAATCACATTTATTTAAATGAATAGGAATTCTGGCTTCCCCACATTCAGAACACAGTCTATCTGGTAGTTCAGACATGTTAAACAGGCATAAACTTGATAACAAAGTACAAAAAACGTTTTAAAATAAAACCGTTACTGTCACTTTAAATTTTAAACTGAACACACTTTATTACTGCAATTGCGAAAAAACATGAAGGAATTGTTCAAAATTCACCAAATTTTCACCACAGTGTCTTAAAGCCTTAAAAGTATTGCACACCAAATTTGGAAGCTTTAACCCTTAAAATAACGGAACCGGAGCCGTTTTGAACTTTAACCCCTTTACAGTCCCTGGTATCAGCTTTGCTGAGACCCAACCAAGCCCAAAGGGGAATACGATACCAAATGACGCCTTCAGAAAGTCTTTTCTAAGTATCAGAGCTCCTCTCACATGCGACTGCATGCCATGCCTCTCAAAAACAAGTGCGCCACACCGGCGCGAAAATGAGGCTCTGCTTATGCTTTGGGAAAGCTCCTAAAGAATAAGGTGTCTAAAACAGTGCCTGCCGATATTATTATATCAAAATACCCAGATAAAATGATTCCTCAAGGCTAAATATGTGTTAATAATGAATCGATTTAGCCCAGAAAAAGTCTACAGTTTTAATAAGCCCTTGTGAAGCCCTTATTTACGATCGTAATAAACATGGCTTACCGGATCCCATAGGGAAAATGACAGCTTCCAGCATTACATCGTCTTGTTAGAATGTGTCATACCTCAAGCAGCAAGAGACTGCACACTGTTCCCCCAACTGAAGTTAATTGCTCTCAACAGTCCTGTGTGGAACAGCCATGGATTTTAGTGACGGTTGCTAAAATCATTTTCCTCATACAAACAGAAATCTTCATCTCTTTTCTGTTTCTGAGTAAATAGTACATACCAGCACTATTTCAAAATAACAAACTCTTGATTGAATAATAAAAACTACAGTTAAACACTAAAAAACTCTAAGCCATCTCCGTGGAGATGTTGCCTGTACAACGGCAAAGAGAATGACTGGGGTAGGCGGAGCCTAGGAGGGATCATGTGACCAGCTTTGCTGGGCTCTTTGCCATTTCCTGTTGGGGAAGAGAATATCCCACAAGTAAGGATGACGCCGTGGACCGGACACACCTATGTTGGAGAAAATAACTTCCTAAATATGTTTCCCAATATTGAAACGAATAGTCTGCAAAAGGAAATATACATAAACCTGACATATATATATATATATATATATATATATATATATATATATATATATATGTATATATTTAAAAATTTATATTAATACATAAAGTGCCAAACTATAGTTGAGAGTGTCTTAAGTAATGAAAACATACTTACCAAAAGAAACCCATCCACATATAGCAGATATATATAGCCAAACCAGTACTGAAAAAGTATCAGTAGAGGTAATGGACTATGAGAGTATATCGTCGATCTGAAAAGGGAGGTAGGAGATGAATCTCTATGACCGATAACAGAGAACCTATGAAAAGATTTACCGTGAGGAAAACCATAGAATTAATAGGTGATACTCCCTTCACATCCCTCTGACAAACACTGTACTCTGAGAGGAATCAGGCTTCAAAATGCTGAGAAGCGCATATCACAGAAGAAAATGAAGCACAAACTTACTTCACCACCTCCATATGGAGGCCTAGTTTGTAAAACTGAATTGTGGGTGTGGTGAGGGGTGCATTTATAGGCATTTTGAGATTTGGGAAACTTTGCCCCTCCTGGTAGGATTGTATATCCTATACGTCACTGGCTCATGGAGTCTTGCCAATTACATGAAAGAAAAGGAGATTATGCTACAGACATAGGGAAATGATTTGTCACCCATATACCAAAGAACATTAATTCCAATTATTCCTTCAATTGCAGAATGTAGATCCAATTTATTTCAGAAATGTGTGAGAATGTGACTTAAACACCTTGTTAAATTAACCTTATGCTCTACTAACAGTAGTGATTGCATGATAAGCTCAGATTTTCTTCACAGCTATGTTTTGAAAGGCCAATCTACATTAGTAAGTGCTCATAGGGTGAGCAAAAATAAGGCAACTCCAATGTTTGTAATTTCAAAGTGTATAATTGTGTCGGTGATCATAATACTGCAGTAAAATATTATAGATAAATAACTAAAGAATGTAATTTCTAAGAAACTGTTGCACTTAATTTAAATAATTTGCATTAAAATTCCAACCTTTTTTTTTTTTTCCCTCTCGTAGTTTGTTTGTCTTGGGTATTTTTTCTTTGTATTGAAACAATGCAATATGTAAACCTATAAATGCACATGTATAGGCTTATTTTTACTTATATGTGTTCAAACTTTGTTTTTTGTTCATTATTCTTTTTGTTTGGATTATTATTTAAATAAAGTACAACAGTAGATTTCTGCTGTTGCTTGAAAATCAATAAAAAAATAATAAAAATTCCAACCCTTTTGAAAGAGAGAAGTATATGCCTTTAGTTTTACATCTTTTAATAATGATTAATGGAATTACCTGATAGCTTAAGTCCACGTTCACCTACTTGGGTGTTGTACCCATGAGGCATGCGTAGGATGGATTCATGTAGCCCTGCCAACTTTGCTACATGGTAAACTTCTTCTGGAGTGGCATTGATATTCCCATACAGCAAGTTATAATACAAGGTGTTGTGAAATAGAACAGCATCCTATATAATTAAAAAAATGATATTGTGTTGAAATTTGCTACTTGTATCAATTTATTTTCATTTGGCTCTCAATTCTCACTACCTGTTCTAGTAAATCAGCACATAGAATAACATCGATTACTTGCATTTTTTTCTGTTATGTCATTAGAAAAAAAAAATTTACATGCCAATTTACTTATACGTACAGCATTAAATAAAATAATAAAATTAATCAAGGAAATTACAATATGTTCAAATCTGTTAACTGTTTATTGTACATAATAATATAGCCAATTGGCAAATATTTTCCCCACATCTTAAGTAGTAACTCCTTTCCATCTTTTTATAATTAGACTGTATATATCTTATCATTTAAAGGGACACTGAACCCAAATGTTTTCTTTCGTGATTCAGATAGAGCATGCAATTTTTTTTTTAAAATAATTTTTATTGTATTTCAACAGGTTTATACATTTTCATATAGTTTCAAAGAAAGAAGATAGATAAACCACTAAACTTAATCGACAATAAACAATCCATACTTATTTTCCTGTTGAAATATATTTTCCCCCTCCCCCCCCCCCCCTTGTTGTTTTCCCTAAACAACAATACAGCAACCATGAAAAAATGAATTGAAAAAAAAAGAAAAGAAAAAAAAAAGAGAAAGGGGAACCCCCCCCTCCACACACCTTGCACAAAAGATGGAGAGAATTCAAAATACATCTTCCTTTACCATATTCCCAAAAGTACCATTAGAGCATGCAATTTTAAGCAACTTTCTAATTTACTCCTATTATCAATTTTCTTAGTTCATTTGCTATCTTTATTTGAAAAAGAAGGCATCTAAGCTTCTTTTTTGGTTCAGTACTCTGGACAGCACTTTTTTATTGGTGGATGAATTTATCCACCAATCAGCAAGAACAACCCAGGTTATTCACCAAAAATGGGCCGGCATCTAAACTTAACATTCTTGCATTTCAAATAAAGATACCAAGAGAATGAAGAAAATTTGATAATAGGAGTAAATTAGAAAGTTGCTTAAAATTGCATGCTCTATCTGAATTAGGAAAGAAAAAAATTGGTTTCAGTGCCCCTTTAACAAGATCTGTACAATATAATTGCTTTCATTAGTATATGGATAATCCAAAACCACATTTTTTTCCAGTGTGGCGGTGTAAATACAACCCCCCCCCCAAAAAAAAAAAAAAAACAGTCTTTCTATAGAGATGCTACTTTAGGATATTGTCAAAAGATGTGAATGAAATCTACATGAACCACCAGATAATGTTTCACTAAAGGATGGCATGCATTTACCCCTTAGCTGCTGGACACAACAGCATTGTCTTGAACAGTAATGTGCTGTAGTCTTCTCGGGCAACTAAGATTTAAAGAAAGGCCAATTCAAATTTACTGGTTATACAGCTAAATAATATCCACTGCTGAAGAGCATTGAAGTTATAAATTATTGACATAAGTTGTCACATTATAGTGCTACTTAAAGACCACAGTTATTTGCTTAAATTAGTGAGAAAGTGTATAAAATACAGAATGTTCACTTTATGATGGTTATTTTAAACAGATGTGGAAAGTCCTTATTTAAGCTAAGATTTTATAAAGAGAAGTTTATTTCTAATTATAAAAAAAAATAAAAAATCATAGTTCTTTTTTCGAACAAAAAAATAATTAGGGTTTGACTTTGAACTGTTTGGTGAGCTTAAACTATAGCTGTTTGTGCATGTAATCCTATATTATAAAAGACAAGTGTTTGTCTGAAGCCGTCATGCGCAGTACAGACAAACACTTGGCCTTAGATTCTATTCTCGCGCACCTCGGCATAGTTGACAGATTGGGAGCGCGAGGTACACAGCATACAAGCAGCTGTGAGATAGGGAGCGCGAGCTACTCAACAGCTGTGAGGTCTGCTGCGTGAGAAGCGGCAACGCGCTCCCCAGACCTCACAGCTGTTTGTGGCAGACGGGAGCGTCGCGAGGGGCGTGGCCGGGCGTCGCGAGGGGCGTGGCCGGGCGGGTGTTGCCGCGATGGGGCGTGGCCGGGCGGGGTCCCGCGAAGACAGAGCCAGAGAGGGAGCAGGAGGGGGGGGGGGGGGCAGAGAGCCAAAGAGAAGGGGGGGGCAGAGAGCCAAAGAGAAGGGGGGGGGGGGGCAGAGAGCCAAAGAGAAGGGGGGGGCAGAGAGCCAAAGAGAAGGGGGGGGCAGAGAGCCAAAGAGAAGGGGGGGGGGGGGGCAGAGAGCCAAAGAGAAGGGGGGGGGGGGGCAGAGAGCCAAAGAGAAGGGGGGGGGGGGGCAGAAAGCCAAAGAGAAGGGGGGGGGCAGAGAGCCAAAGAGAAGGGGGGGGCAGAGAGCCAAAGAGAAGGGGGGGGGGGGCAGAGAGCCAAAGAGAAGGGGGGGGCAGAGAGCCAAAGAGAAGGGGGGGGAGAGAGAGCCTAAGAGAAGGGGGGGGGGAGCCAAAGAGAAGGGGGGGAAGAGAGCCAAAGAGAAGGGGGGGAGAGAGAGAGCCAAAGAGGAAAAAGAGCCAAAAAGGAGAGAGAGCCAAAGAGGGGGGAGAGAGAGCCAAAGAGGGGGGGGGGGGGAGAGAGCCAAAGGGGGGGGGGGGAGAGCTAAAGGGGGGGAGAGCCAAAGAGGGGGGAGAGAGAGAGAGCCAAAGAGGAAAGAGAGCCAAAGAGGAGAGCAAAAGAGGGGAGAGAGACAAAGAGGGGGGAGAGAGAGCCAAAGAGGGGGGGGCAGAGCCAAAGAGGGGGGGGGGAGCCAAAGAGGGGGGAGAGAACAAAAGAGGGGGGAGAGAGCCAAAGAGGGGAGGGGAGAGCAAAAGAGGGGAGGGAGAGCCAAAGAGGGGGGGAGAGCCAAAGAGGGGGGGAGCCAAAGGGGAGGGGGGAGCCAAAGAGGGGGGAGAGAGAGCCAAAGAGGGGGGAGAGAGAGCCAAAGAGGGGGGAGAGAGAGCCAAAGAGGGGGGAGAGAGAGCCAAAGAGGGGGGAGAGAGAGCCAAAGAGGGGGGAGAGAGAGCCAAAGGGGGGGGGAGAGAGAGCCAAAGGGGGGGGGGAGAGAGAGCCAAAGGGGGGGGGGGGAGCCAAAGAGGGGAGAGAGAGAGCCAAAGAGGAGAGAGAGCAAAAGAGGGGAGAGAGCCAAAGAGGGGGGGGGGGGGGAGAGCCAAAGAGGGGGGGGGAGCCAAAGAGGGGGGGGGAGAGCCAAAGAGGGGGGAGAGAGAGCAAAAGAAAGGATGGAGAGAGCCAAAGAGGGGAGAGAGAGAGCAAAAGAGGGGAGAGAGAGAGCAAAAGAGGGGAGAGAGAGAACAAAGGAGAGGGGGGAGAGAAAGCAAAAGAGAGGGGGGAAGAGAGAGCAAAAGAGAGGGGGGAAGAGAGAGCAAAAGAAAGGGGGGAGAGAGCAAGGGGTGGGACCGCTGTTCTGAAAAAAATGGCCCGTGTACACGGGCTTTAGTACTAGTTATCTATATGTCAGTCGCTGTGTCTGTTTTCTATCTATCATTTGGGAAAACACAAGGTGGTATTTGAAGGTAGAAGACCTGAACTCTCTTGATAGATAGAGCATTTGTACAAGGTAAGTGGAACTGACTTTTGGAGGTGATGACAATTGTTGGAATATTAATAATGCTACACAAGATTATATAAATCTTAAAAAATTAATACAACCAATGTCCCGCACCAATAAAGTCGCAAATGCATAGGTTTCCCAGAAGTGCCCTGTTGGGAGAGACTCCAGATCAGGGTCATTATAGGAGACACATGACATGCTCTAACTTTGCTATTAGCTCTGCTGATTGGATCAGCAGCAGTTTCTGCTTGGTGCTTCTATGCGTTTAACCCCTATGAGGGGTTAAACACATAGCATTACAAGGTCGCTAGTCTTAAAATTACATGCTCTAACAAACTAAAGTGAGCCATTTTTTGACTGTAATGGTCCTTTAATCTTTATTCCAAAATATATTGGAAAAATATACTGTTAGGAAAATCTAAAATAAATAAATTGCCAATTTTTAGTGAAAACAGTATTGCCTCCAGTCATAATTACTGTAAGAATCATTAAATATAAAATGATTACAACCACCTTTCCAATGTAAACAATTTGTATATATGTATGTGTTATAAGGATTAAGAAGCAATGTCTATTTAATTTTTTTAAATAGATATGGTCAATATCAGTATGAAAGGAAACACTTGTATTGCCCGCTCCGAAAAATCTTCTCACTGTTACATGAAAATAACTTAGAGGTAGATTAATTTATTTTACACTTAACTGTGATAAAACAAATGGAACGAAAAAAGCACAGAGCGCATCCACGACTCAAGGTGAATCAAAAAACAATTTATTCCAAGCAATTAATATGTTGCACTTACAAGAAGTATTAAAAAGCGGTTAGCTGGTTTTCACCCCCCTCAGAACGGACCAATGTGTGCTCCATACGTCAGAGTCTAATGTCCATAGAATGTCCCTGTATTCGTTTTATATAAATATACGTATGGAGCACACATTGGTCCGTTTTGAGGGGTGTGAAAACCAGCTAACCACTAAGCCAGCATGCAACACGTAGGAGGTGTGTCAGGGGCGCACACATAAGGGAGGATTTCGACGAACAAGATTAGCTGATCTCTGGGTCTTGAAAAAGTCCTGATAGGCGGGACGAAACGCGTAGATGGAGGAGCAGCCCGTCATTGGTCATCACTACTTCCTGTAGCCACATTGGAATTCAGACCAAGCCGAACAAGCCAAGACAAGCCGGGAGAAACAGCCCGCAAATAACGAACTCTTGTTATCGAGTGTGAACAGTGTATCCGGCTGATAAGTACTACAGTAACTGAGTTCATTGAACTGACTGGTTGGAGTGTTTTGTTTAAGGCGTCACTTTTTAATACTTCTTGTAAGTGCAACATATTAATTGCTTGGAATAAATTTTTTTTTGATTCACCTTGAGTCGTGGATGTGCTCTGTGCTTTTTTCGTTCCAGTTCTAAAAGTCAGCGCACCCCTGAGTGCCCTGTGTGAAGGAGCAGCACCACCACTCTGATCATTAAGGAGAAATCCACTGGGAGGATAGAAGAGGTCCTATTGGCAGTAATATTATTGGTATTTCTACCCTACTCCTTTAGTCATGAAAGATATGCCTGTTGGTTCTTCTTGTTTATCATAACACATATAATAACAACTATATTGATTGTGATAACTATTATTAATATAGAGTGTGGTTTTGAAGTCTGACACTAGTATTAGAAGTTCCAATATTGACATTTACTTTATTATACACTCGTATTGTTGTATTTTCACCACCAGTTCCTTCTGGGGTGAATTAATTAATTATTTGTTAACTAATTGTACAGACAGCAAGCGCATTAATTTTTGTGTAAAGTGATAAAACAAATATTTTAAACAGAGAGGATGACACATTCCTGAATTAGGAGAGGGATATTTAAGACAATAGGCACAGATGATCTGCAGCATCATGATCTGGTCATGACCTTATGAAAAATAGGATTGCAAGATATCTGTAATGATTTCATTTTCTAGATATAACAGGCAATAACGGAATGAGGACAACAATATTATTTCAGAGATAGTTGTCCTATTCATTAGGGAATGAGACTATCATAACAATTATATTTTAGATTAGGCCTTTTTGTATGTTTTATGTAGTGCCTTTGGCCCAGATTTAACAGAGATACATTTTAGCATATATATATATATATATATATATATATATATATATATATATATATATATATATATATATATATATATATATATATATATATATATATATATAAATAATCAGGCCATTTCAGTAAATTTGATCATGATGACTAATCCTTTTAATATTTCATTTTTCTTCTTGCGGATATTTTTTTTATTAATTGTTGGTCTTTCACTTATCTATAATACAATGACTACTTAGTTGTATTAATATATTCAAAAGATGTATCACTTATTATGTTACAACTTTGTTACATAGAAATGTTTGTCTCTTTAAGGGGAGGTTAAGTCTTTAAATAAGAGGTGTGTCAAACAACCGTTTAAGTCTATTACAGTCGCTAACCGAAATGCTTCTAGACGCTGCGGTCTGAAAATGCTTTGTTTATTATTTTTGCTTGTCATCCTACCCATGTATATTTTTATATTTTAATGGAATCAATAAATTGTAACTTTTAATGCCAATCAGACCTGTTCTTTTAGGGATGTGAAATATTTAAGCCGGTATTAGAGTTGGTTTTTAACACTAAGAAGTTTTCAATTTCTTTAGTGATTTTTTTTTTTTTACTGTCTAAACCAGCGTTCAGCAACCTTGGCACCCCAGATGTTTTGGAACTACATTTCCCATGATGCTCAGACACATTTTAGGCTGGCTGAGTATCATGGGACACGTAGTTGTGAAACATCTGGGTTACCAAGGATGCTGACCCCTGGACTAAACAGTCTTGTTCAATTTCTGTTTGTCATGCAATGCTGATGCTCAAAAACAAGAAACTACATCGCCAATGTCCTATTATAAAATATGACTGATTGAGCAAAAATGTTACAGTCAATGTCACCTTTTACAGGCAATATTCTTTGTTGTTAATGAACATACCCTATTATTGTAAGATGTAGGAGCTGACCTCGCTACAAATGTATTAAAATGATGTCAGCCAATGTCATAGGAAACAGAAGCTCATAATCAAACTTTCTCAGCAAGAAACCACATTGATCTTGTTTAGAGCTCACTAGGAAACATGGAAGATTGGCTACCTGAGGAACAACTCCAATCGCTTTCCTTAAGCTTTCCAGACTGACTTCCTGAATATTCTGCCCTGCCACGAAAATGTTTCCCTTTTGAGGTTCATAAAACCGGAACAGCAGTCGAATCAAGGTGCTCTTGCTAGGATGGAGCAAAAAAACACAAAGAACATTGGGAATCACCATTAAATATATTTTACTCGCATAGATTAAATTAAAGGGATCTGGAAGTCAAAAATTCATCTTTCTTGATTCAGAGAGAGCATACAGTTAAAACAAAACGTTTCTAATTTACTACTGTTATCCAAATGATTTATTTCTCTTGATATCATTTGATACCATTAAAGAATACTCGGGCAATGTTTGCAATAACTATATGCAAATAGTATTAAGGAACACTCCTGTGTCTATCTCAGTATCTTATCACAGAAAGGATTTATATTTCAAAAAAGGATAGAAATTGGAAAGCTTTTTATATTTATAAAATCTGAAACATGGAAGTTTAATTTTGATTTGCCCATCCTTGGTCACATAATAAATCACACTCAAACATTTATTCTTAAATAAAGACACAAAATCTTAATGACTGTTTGGACATTTCATTAACCCTTACCCAGATCCACTACCACCAACAATAGCTATTTTCTGTCCTGCAGGCACCTCAAAGGATATCCCATTAAGGATCTTCTGACCTTCTAAGTATTCAAAATAAACGTCATCGAATGTGATGGCTGCAGTCTGAGGAGTGATCAGCAGTGGGGAAGCTAGTTCTTTGTTCTAAGGAGAAATGTGTACAAAGCAAGGTTATTGTTATGAAGCATCATTTGAGAAAAGTATGCATGACGCAGATCTCATCATTTAACATCTAGCTAAAGAAGTATCTAGCTAAATCTAGCTAAAGAAGTAGTTGAACCATAAGAAAACATAAGAGTAAAAAGCTCTGTGACATTTATTAACAATCTCTTACATATTTACTTAAAGGGACAGTTCACCCAAAAACTTTCTCCCCTTTAAATTATTCCCAATGATCCTTTTTACCTGCTAGAGTGTATTAAATTGGTTGCAAGTAGCTCCTTTACTCCTATTTCAGCATTTGAAATAGCTGATTTAGCTTGTGGTTTCCCAACCTATACTGAAAGTTTTTATACTGGCGTATAAGCTATTGACAAGCCTAAGTAAACACAGCCAGCAGAAGAGATTACACCCTCAGTGGGGGGCATGATAGTTCAGTAATAACATTATCATTTTCCATTGTTCTCTCTATGTATTGAGCTTTGGTGTTCCAGACAAATATAAGATAAGGAAGTAAGTCTGTGTACATAAAAGTGATAAAATAATGAGATCTGATATTACCTGAAGCTCAACCCATAGTAATAGGCTGTGGTTTCAAAGCACAAAACCAGCTACTTCAGATACACAAATAAACCCGAAAATGCAATTTCTCAAATATTTTACACTCTGCAGTTGGTATAACAAGTCATTTAAAATACATTTATGGAAAAACAATTTTACAGTGTACTGTCCCTTTAAGCTAACACCTTGCTTGTCCAGAGGGCTACAACACACTACATAGTAATGAGCTTACCATTTCTTACAGCTTTATTTTTATCTGCAGTTGGCTACATAAACAACTAGTCAACAGATGTTACCTAGCTATTATTTCTATCTTTATCTATATAAGGTCACAGAGAAAGAAGCAGTGAGAAATATATGGCAAACGAAAAAAGAACTAGCAAGTATCTTGAAAGCATTGATGGTTTCACACCTACAAAATTAATAATCATTGTAAGTATAGTCAACAAAATGTACTATTATCAAACATGCTTTATTAGACACCGATTTATTTTTAACTAATAATGCTACTGAATTATATCCAGTGTCAAAACCTTACTTTAATCCTTGTATCCACACTAAGAAGGGTGAAAAGCGTGTTCATGTCAATGAGAGCTTGTCGTGTTTCTCTGTACACTGTTCCCAGGAAGTTCAAGGGCATAGATAGCTGGAAGAGCAGTCCATTCACCATGACCAGATCGCCAATAGTCATATTACCTGGATACAACAAAGGACCAAAATGTATATTTAGCAAATGGCTGAAAACAGGGCAATCCAATAGTTAAAAAATATAACTTTTATTTAAACATGTGTTAAAAGAATACACAGCTCCAAACTCCCTGACTAGTTTCGTGCCCTATAGGCACTTAATCATAGGGTAAGTTTGTCAGGTGATAGTACCTCTATTTAAAGGGACCAATACACCTGTATACAATTAAATGAAACAACAAATACATAAAATACAAATATATGCATATCTCATAAAAAAAACAGAATTTATGTTTACCTGATAAATTACTTTCTCCAACGGTGTGTCCGGTCCACGGCGTCATCCTTACTTGTGGGATATTCTCTTCCCCAACAGGAAATGGCAAAGAGCCCAGCAAAGCTGGTCACATGATCCCTCCTAGGCTCCGCCTACCCCAGTCATTCGACCGACGTTAAGGAGGAATATTTGCATAGGAGAAACCATATGGTACCGTGGTGACTGTAGTTAAAGAAAATAAATTATCAGACCTGATTAAAAAAAAAAAACCAGGGCGGGCCGTGGACCGGACACACCGTTGGAGAAAGTAATTTATCAGGTAAACATAAATTCTGTTTTCTCCAACATAGGTGTGTCCGGTCCACGGCGTCATCCTTACTTGTGGGAACCAATACCAAAGCTTTAGGACACGGATGAAGGGAGGGAGCAAATCAGGTCACCTAAATGGAAGGCACCACGGCTTGCAAAACCTTTCTCCCAAAAATAGCCTCAGAAGAAGCAAAAGTATCAAACTTGTAAAATTTGGTAAAAGTGTGCAGTGAAGACCAAGTCGCTGCCCTACATATCTGATCAACAGAAGCCTCGTTCTTGAAGGCCCATGTGGAAGCCACAGCCCTAGTGGAATGAGCTGTGATTCTTTCGGGAGGCTGCCGTCCGGCAGTCTCGTAAGCCAATCTGATGATGCTTTTAATCCAAAAAGAGAGAGAGGTAGAAGTTGCTTTTTGACCTCTCCTTTTACCAGAATAAACAACAAACAAGGAAGATGTTTGTCTAAAATCCTTTGTAGCATCTAAATAGAATTTTAGAGCGCGAACAACATCCAAATTGTGCAACAAACGTTCCTTCTTTGAAACTGGTTTCGGACACAGAGAAGGTACGATAATCTCCTGGTTAATGTTTTTGTTAGAAACAACTTTTGGAAGAAAACCAGGTTTAGTACGTAAAACCACCTTATCTGCATGGAACACCAGATAAGGAGGAGAACACTGCAGAGCAGATAATTCTGAAACTCTTCTGGCAGAAGAAATTGCAACTAAAAACAAAACTTTCCAAGATAATAACTTAATATCAACGGAATGCAAGGGTTCAAACGGAACCCCCTGAAGAACTGAAAGAACTAAATTGAGACTCCAAGGAGGAGTCAAAGGTTTGTAAACAGGCTTAATTCTAACCAGAGCCTGAACAAAGGCTTGAACATCTGGCACAGCAGCCAGTCTTTTGTGAAGTAACACCGACAAGGCAGAAATCTGTCCCTTCAGGGAACTTGCAGATAATCCTTTTTCCAATCCTTCTTGAAGGAAGGATAGAATCCTAGGAATCTTAACCTTGTCCCAAGAGAATCCTTTAGATTCACACCAACAGATATATTTTTTCCAAATTTTGTGGTAAATCTTTCTAGTTACAGGCTTTCTGGCCTGAACAAGAGTATCAATAACAGAATCTGAGAACCCTCGCTTCGATAAAATCAAGCGTTCAATCTCCAAGCAGTCAGCTGGAGTGAAACCAGATTCGGATGTTCGAACGGACCCTGAACAAGAAGGTCTCGTCTCAAAGGTAGCTTCCAAGGTGGAGCCGATGACATATTCACCAGATCTGCATACCAAGTCCTGCGTGGCCACGCAGGAGCTATCAAGATCACCGACGCCCTCTCCTGATTGATCCTGGCTACCAGCCTGGGGATGAGAGGAAACGGCGGGAACACATAAGCTAGTTTGAAGGTCCAAGGTGCTACTAGTGCATCCACTAGAGCCGCCTTGGGATCCCTGGATCTGGACCCGTAGCAAGGAACTTTGAAGTTCTGACGAGAGGCCATCAGATCCATGTCTGGAATGCCCCACAGCTGAGTGACTTGGGCAAAGATTTCCGGATGGAGTTCCCACTCCCCCGGATGCAATGTCTGACGACTCAGAAAATCCGCTTCCCAATTTTCCACTCCTGGGATGTGGATAGCAGACAGGTGGCAGGAGTGAGACTCCGCCCATAGAATGATTTTGGTCACTTCTTCCATCGCTAGGGAACTCCTTGTTCCCCCCTGATGGTTGATGTACGCAACAGTTGTCATGTTGTCTGATTGAAACCGTATGAACTTGGCCCTCGCTAGCTGAGGCCAAGCCTTGAGAGCATTGAATATCGCTCTCAGTTCCAGAATATTTATCGGTAGAAGAGATTCTTCCCGAGACCAAAGACCCTGAGCTTTCAGGGATCCCCAGACCGCGCCCCAGCCCATCAGACTGGCGTCGGTCGTGACAATGACCCACTCTGGTCTGCGGAATGTCATCCCTTGTGACAGGTTGTCCAGGGACAGCCACCAACGGAGTGAGTCTCTGGTCCTCTGATTTACTTGTATCTTCGGAGACAAGTCTGTATAGTCCCCATTCCACTGAATGAGCATGCACAGTTGTAATGGTCTTAGATGAATGCGCGCAAAAGGAACTATGTCCATTGCCGCTACCATCAACCCGATCACTTCCATGCACTGAGCTATGGAAGGAAGAGGAACGGAATGAAGTATCCGACAAGAGTCTAGAAGCTTTGTTTTTCTGGCTTCTGTCAGAAAAATCCTCATTTCTAAGGAGTCTATTATTGTTCCCAAGAAGGGAACCCTTGTTGACGGGGATAGAGAACTCTTTTCCACGTTCACTTTCCACCCGTGAGATCTGAGAAAGGCCAGGACAATGTCCGTGTGAGCCTTTGCTTGAGGAAGGGACGACGCTTGAATCAGAATGTCGTCCAAGTAAGGTACTACAGCAATGCCCCTTGGTCTTAGCACAGCTAGAAGGGACCCTAGTACCTTTGTGAAAATCCGAAAGGAAGCGCCACGAACTGGTAATGTTTGTCCAGGAATGCGAACCTTAGGAACCGATGATGTTCCTTGTGGATAGGAATATGTAGATACGCATCCTTTAAATCCACCGTGGTCATGAATTGACCTTCCTGGATGGAAGGAAGAATAGTTCGAATGGTTTCCATCTTGAACGATGGAACCTTGAGAAACTTGTTTAAGATCTTGAGATCTAAGATTGGTCTGAACGTTCCCTCTTTTTTGGGAACTATGAACAGATTGGAGTAGAACCCCATCCCTTGTTCTCTTAATGGAACAGGATGAATCACTCCCATTTTTAACAGGTCTTCTACACAATGTAAGAATGCCTGTCTTTTTATGCGGTCTGAAGACAACTGAGACCTGTGGAACCTCCCCCTTGGGGGAAGTCCCTTGAATTCCAGAAGATAACCTTGGGAGACTATTTCTAGCGCCCAAGGATCCAGAACATCTCTTGCCCAAGCCTGAGCGAAGAGAGAGAGTCTGCCCCCCACCAGATCCGGTCCCGGATCGGGGGCCAACATTTCATGCTGTCTTGGTAGCAGTGGCAGGTTTCTTGGCCTGCTTTCCCTTGTTCCAGCCTTGCATTGGTCTCCAAGCTGGCTTGGCTTGAGAAGTATTACCCTCTTGCTTAGAGGACGTAGCACCTTGGGCTGGTCCGTTTCTACGAAAGGGACGAAAATTAGGTTTATTTTTTGCCTTGAAAGGCCGATCCTGAGGAAGGGCATGGCCCTTACCCCCAGTGATATCAGAGATAATCTCTTTCAAGTCAGGGCCAAACAGCGTTTTCCCCTTGAAAGGAATGTTAAGTAGCTTGTTCTTGGAAGACGCATCAGCCGACCAAGATTTCAACCAAAGCGCTCTGCGCGCCACGATAGCAAACCCAGAATTCTTAGCCGCTAACCTAGCCAATTGCAAAGTGGCGTCTAGGGTGAAAGAATTAGCCAATTTGAGAGCATTGATTCTGTCCATAATCTCCTCCAAAGGAGGAGAATCACTATCGACCGCTCTTATCAGATCATCGAACCAGAAACATGCGGCTGTAGCGACAGGGACAATGCATGAAATTGGTTGTAGAAGGTAACCTTGCTGAACAAACATCTTTTTAAGCAAACCTTCTAATTTTTTATCCATAGGATCTTTGAAAGCACAACTATCCTCTATGGGTATAGTGGTGCGTTTGTTTAAAGTGGAAACCGCTCCCTCGACCTTGGGGACTGTCTGCCATAAGTCCTTTCTGGGGTCGACCATAGGAAACAATTTTTTAAATATGGGGGGAGGGACGAAAGGAATACCGGGCCTTTCCCATTCTTTATTAACAATGTCCGCCACCCGCTTGGGTATAGGAAAAGCTTCTGGGAGCCCCGGCACCTCTAGGAACTTGTCCATTTTACAAAGTTTCTCTGGGATGACCAACTTGTCACAATCATCCAGAGTGGATAATACCTCCTTAAGCAGAATGCGGAGATGTTCCAACTTAAATTTAAATGCAATCACATCAGGTTCAGCCTGTTGAGAAATGTTCCCTGAATCAGTAATTTCTCCCTCAGACAAAACCTCCCTGGCCCCATCAGACTGGGTTAGGGGCCCTTCAGAAATATTAATATCAGCGTCGTCATGCTCTTCAGTATCTAAAACAGAGCAGCCGCGCTTACGCTGATAAGTGTTCATTTTGGCTAAAATGTTTTTGACAGAATTATCCATTACAGCCGTTAATTGTTGCATAGTAAGGAGTATTGGCGCGCTAGATGTACTAGGGGCCTCCTGAGTGGGCAAGACTCGTGTAGACGAAGGAGGGAATGATGCAGTACCATGCTTACTCCCCTCACTTGAGGAATCATCTTGGGCATCATTATCATTATCACATAAATCACATTTATTTAAATGAATAGGAATTCTGGCTTCCCCACATTCAGAACACAGTCTATCTGGTAGTTCAGACATGTTAAAGCAGGCATAAACTTGATAACAAAGTACAAAAAACGTTTTAAAATAAAACCGTTACTGTCACTTTAAATTTTAAACTGAACACACTTTATTACTGCAATTGCGAAAAAACATGAAGGAATTGTTCAAAATTCACCAAATTTTCACCACAGTGTCTTAAAGCCTTAAAAGTATTGCACACCAAATTTGGAAGCTTTAACCCTTAAAATAACGGAACCGGAGCCGTTTTGAACTTTAACCCCTTTACAGTCCCTGGTATCTGCTTTGCTGAGACCCAACCAAGCCCAAAGGGGAATACGATACCAAATGACGCCTTCAGAAAGTCTTTTCTAAGTATCAGAGCTCCTCTCACATGCGACTGCATGCCATGCCTCTCAAAAACAAGTGCGCCACACCGGCGCGAAAATGAGGCTCTGCTTATGCTTTGGGAAAGCCCCTAAGAATAAGGTGTCTAAAACAGTGCCTGCCGATAGTATTATATCAAAATACCCAGATAAAATGATTCCTCAAGGCTAAATATGTGTTGATAATGAATCGATTTAGCCCAGAAAAAGTCTACAGTTTTAATAAGCCCTTGTGAAGCCCTTATTTACGATCGTAATAAACATGGCTTACCGGATCCCATAGGGAAAATGACAGCTTCCAGCATTACATCGTCTTGTTAGAATGTGTCATACCTCAAGCAGCAAGAGACTGCACACTGTTCCCCCAACTGAAGTTAATTGCTCTCAACAGTCCTGTGTGGAACAGCCATGGATTTTAGTGACGGTTGCTAAAATCATTTTCCTCATACAAACAGAAATCTTCATCTCTTTTCTGTTTCTGAGTAAATAGTACATACCAGCACTATTTCAAAATAACAAACTCTTGATTGAATAATAAAAACTACAGTTAAACACTAAAAAACTCTAAGCCATCTCCGTGGAGATGTTGCCTGTACAACGGCAAAGAGAATGACTGGGGTAGGCGGAGCCTAGGAGGGATCATGTGACCAGCTTTGCTGGGCTCTTTGCCATTTCCTGTTGGGGAAGAGAATATCCCACAAGTAAGGATGACGCCGTGGACCGGACACACCTATGTTGGAGAAAACAACAACAAATAATTCCATTTGCATGCACCAATTCTAAGTAAGAAAAAGCAGCTCAAACAAGCTAGTTTGAATATGTTTACATTGTTCATCATATATAATATATGCTATTTATGTTACTATATGTCTGATACTGCAAAAAAGAGGAAGCTAAACACCGAGATTGTCATATAAAATGTTTAGTATTTATTTTATCCATGTTTCTTGGAATAAAAGGTACATGAAGTCCCAAATGTTTGTCTTGATTTAGACAGGGCACACAAATTTAAACAACTTTACAATTTACTTCATTTGTCTAATTTACTTTGTTCTCTTGGCATCCTTTGTTGAAAAGTATAACTAGGTAGGATCAGGAGCAGGGGGCTAGCTACTGATTTGTGGCTGTACATATATGCCTATGGTGATTGGCTTACCAGTGTGTTCACCTAGTTCCTAGTAGTGCATTACTGTCAAGCCCAAAGAATAGGCAACAGCACCTTGAGTTTCGGGTTACATACCCTTAGTCATGTCCTGACATGACTAAGGGTATGTAACCCAAAATGTAGTCTGCTATTCTTTTTAAACCCACTCCTGCTTATGAAGTAATAAAAGAGAGATTTTACAAACTCAAGGTGGTGCTGCCTATTCTTTGGACTTGATACTGTTGGTTCAGGTTTGCAGTGACCTGTTGGCATGCACACCTTGCCACTCTGGTGCTGGGTCATATTGGCTATTGTACAGTAGTGCATTGCTGCTAGGATTCCAAGAGAATTAAAGGAAAAGTCTACATTAAATTGTTATTGTTTAAAAAGATAGGTAACGCCTTTACTACCCATTCCCCAGCTTTGCACAACCAACATTGATCTATTGATATACTTTATAACATTTAAACCTCTAAATTTCTTCCTGTTTCTAAGCCACTATAGACAGCCTCTTAATCACATGCTTTTTTATTTGATTTTCACAACAGGAAACTGCTAGTTCATGTGGGCCATAGAGATAACATTGTGTTAACACCCAAGGAGTTATTTAAGATTTAGCACAACAGTACTAAATGAAAGTCAATGGATAATAATTAAAATGTCATGTGACCAGGGGGCTGTCAGAAGATGCTTAGATACAAGGTAATCACAGAGGTAAAACATATATTAATATAACTGTGTTGGTTATGTAAAACTGGGGAATAGGTAACAAAGGGATTATCTATCATTTAAAACAATAAAAACTATATTGTAGACTGTCCCTTTAAGCAAAATTGATAACAGAAGTAAATTGGAAAATTGTTTACATATGAATGCTTTATCTGAATCATGACAGAAAAAAATGGGTTTAATGTCCCTTTAAAATCTGAAAATTGTGGATTTTGCAATTCCCATGAGAAATTGAGGTGCACACTGCAGACTTCACAAACATAACCCTGCTACAAGTCTACACGGTTGTTTTATCACAGTAAAAGCTTCTATCTGTCCCTAATTCGCCACATCAAGAGAGATAAAATGCTTTTCAAATTGGTATTGCAAAACACTACCATTAAGAAAAGTGCCGGGAGAAGTTTGACCGTAAAAAACAATTGCAGCAAACTATGTGTTAATGTATTCATTAAAGGACCATTCAATGCAGTATAATTGCATAATTAACAAGTGCATAATAAAATGACAATACAATAACACTTCAAATAAGCAGAATTTTTTCTGACAATTTTTTTTATTTTCTATCATTATCCACCTTCCTGTATCATGTTACAGATATCAACCAATCACTGACTAGTATACGTATACCCTGTGAGCTTGTGCACATGCTAAGTAGGATCTTGTTCCTCAGAAAGTGTGAATATAAAAATACTGTATAAAATTTGATAATGGAAGTAAATTGGAAAGTGTCTTAAAACTGCTCCTCTATCTGAGCCATGAAAGTTTATTTTGACTTGAGTGTCCCTTTAAAGGGACATTCCATCCAAATTTGGAATCCACATGGATGCATTTCATTTTTGAATAGAAGCATTTTTGTAATATATTCTTAGAGGTTGGTGAAGTGAGCGCCTAAATAAAGGCTAAGGTGTTGTAGTGATAACAGAAAATGGTAGTGTTTAATCAGTTAGCAATAAATCTAGATTGAAAGTACACTAAAATGCTTGCATTTAAAAGAATAAAATCATGGATCCATGAGTTAGTATACAAATAAATATAAAACACACATTTGTATGAACAACAATAGTTAGATTTGCATATGTATGGTAATAAAAGTGGTGATGGTATTGATACATTCTCCTGAGGGATACCGTTTAAGGTGCTAATGAGATCTCATTTAAAAATATGAGTCTTGATAAAGGCCTGTTAACAGGCCGAAACGCGTTGACATAACTGGTAAGCTCCTTTTTAATACCCTAATAGGCGTTTAAGCTGTTTTGCACTATTTCTTTCATCACCAGATGGACATTTATTAACAAGCCACACAGGAGGTTCCAAGGTCCACCACAACATTTTGGATACCTCACACTTGTCTCAGCAAGATTTATATTTTTCACAATTTTTTGCACTTTTTACAAAAGTTTTACTTTTTATATTTTTTTCATTTTTTCACTTTTTTGTCATCCTCATTGTATTTTTGATTGGTCCATATTTTGCACTGGATTCATCTAGAAACTCTACTGCCTAAGGGCACGCTGAACACATCACTTGGGACACTTAATTGTTTATAATTATTATTATTTTTAAGTGAGATCTCATTAGCACCTTAAACAGTATCCCTCAGGAGAATATATGAATACCATCACCACTTTTATTACCATACATATGCGAATCTAACTATTGTTGTTCATACAAATGTGTGTTTTATACTTGTTCGTATACTAACTCATGGATCCATGATTTTATTCTTTTAAATGCAAGCATTTTAGTGTACTTTTAATCTAGATTTATTGCTAACTGAATAAACACTACCATTTTTCTGTTATCACTACAACACCTTAGCTTTTATTTAGGCACTCACTTCACCAACCTCTAAGATCATTACCCTCTAGGTCTATTAGGAGACCCACTGAAGAGAGCTGTAGGTGCAGCCACTAGCGCTGGTTCTACTATATCTTAACATATTTGTAATATACATGTATTAGCAAAAATGCTTTGAATTAAAGCTATAGTTGTTTCAAAACCGTATTTAAGTATGCACCGTGCACCAGCATTTTAAACACAGAACTTACTCATAGAGCCCAAGGTACTTGTAACATCTGGTAATGACTCAATTAGTTAATTGCCGACATAATACAAGCCGAACTAGTGCTCTGAGCAGCTGCAGTATTTAAGATGCTGGTGCACTGTGCACTATCTAGCTGTGCTTCACATGCACAGAAAAATAGTTACACTAAAACAGTCATAAATGCATGTGTTATTCATCCACATGCACTTACATTTTGACCGGAATATCCCTTTAACTTTTTATAACAATGGACTGAATATATCAAAGGTCAAATAATAGCATAAAAATAAAAATATGGCTTACTATATTTTGAATAATAAATTAAATATTCACAAGCAAATTGCTGTAAAATGAAGCTGATGCAGAAGTAATCTCTCACCTGCAATAATCCCTTGACTTGCAAGTACCATGATAGCTGTAAGACCAACACTAAATAATACACTTTGTCCAAAATTTAGCAAAGCTAAAGTAGAGGTAGTCTTCAAAGATGCACTTTCATAAGTCTTCAAAAACTCATCATATCTTTCTGCTTCATACTTTTCATTGTTAAAATACTGTACAAAAAAATAAATATATAATAAGATGTCCAGAAAAGAAAATAGTTTTAACTAATTCTCTGAAATAATTTCTGCAATTAGAGCATAATTATGGGTTTAATGTAAAACAATGATGTAAATGATTTTTTTAAGAGGAGCAGAGTATGTTAGCCGATAAAATGTCTATAGAATCGTTTAACAACCAACCCATAAGAGCACATCAAAAAATAGAAATCGCAATACTTTACCTTTACAGTTTCATAGTTTAGCAAGGAATCAATTGCAGCATTACCAGCATCATTATCAGCTTTGTTCATTTCTATCCTAAATTTCGTCCTACAAGATAAATAAAAAAAATATATGGTCACATACACAATTCTTCACCTACAAACTGGTGTAGCTGTCTTTGCAGGGGCAGAAAAAATAAATTTATGCTTACCTGATAAATTATTTTCTTTTGGAATGATGATGGTCCACAGTCCTCCATAACATGTGGGATATATTTCCCACCACTAGGAGGAGGTCAAGAACCCATATCAGAACTTAAAATCCCTCCCACCTCCCTTTTAAGTGTACCTATAGCTGAGTAGAGAATAGAAAGGAAAGGCAAAGCAGGGTCTGTAGAGATGTCATTAGAACTGTCACCTAAAAACTGAAATGGGCGGGGCCTGGGGGACCATCATCATTCTGAAAGAAAATAATTTATCAGGTAAGCATAAATTTTGTTTTCTTTCGTAGAATGATGGTCCACAGTCCTCCATAATATACGGGATTAATATCCAAGCAAATCTATGTTATGGAAAGGGTGGACAATTTTTCTGCCAGCTCTTATTTAGTAAACACTGTGGCCTAAAGGACTTGCCTGCCAAAACGCTGCTTGTAAATAGCAAAACTTTAAAGCGATAAACTCTGAAAAAAGTACGCAGAGAAGACATGTTGCAGCTTTGCATGATGATGATGCATAATTTTTTAAAACCCACAATTTTGCAAATGTTCTTGTAGAAGAGCTAAATATGCTTAGGAGGCAACTTTCTTGCCTTCAAGTAAAATTTGTGAATCACTTATTTGAGCCAAGAGGCCAACTCTACCTTAATAGCTTTCTTCCCCTTATTAGTCATAGGGTAGTGAAAAAACAAACTAGAAGCTTGTCTTGAAACTTTAGTAGCTTGGAGATAGAGTTTCAAAGGAGTTGACTACATTCAGATTATAGCCGCTACTTAGAGATAGCGGGATATGAACACAATGAAGAACAACCATTTCTTGATTGGCGTTTTCCTTAGAAACTACATTAGGAAGAAAACCATATTTGGTACAAAGAATAGCTTTCTCCTTGTGAATAATTAGAAATGGAGAATCAAAAGACATGGTTAACAACTCAGAAACCCTCCTTGCTGAAGAGAATGCTAATAGCAAGAGTACTTTCCAAGATAATAGTAGATATCAATGGAAGCATTGGTTCAAAAAGAACCTTGTAATACAGAGAAAAGTAGATTCAGATTCTAGGATGGAGAAATAGTAGTCACAATTGACTTAATTCTAGCTAATGCATGGCCAAAAATATGAACATCAGGAAGATTAGCCAACTTCCTGTGAAAAATAAATTAGTGACCATGAGAAAACTGAAGAATTCTAGGAATCCTAAATGAATACCATGAAAACCCTGAAAAAAACCCACTCAGAATATGCCTTCCATATCCTGTGATAAATCTTGAGTTACAGGATATCTGGCGTGCATCAAGTTTCATAGAACTAATCTGAGAAACTTCTTTTGTTTCAAAACTACGCGTTCATAATTCCACACCATTAAATTTCGATATTTTAGATCCTGATGAAAAAGAGGAACTTGAGACAAGAGGTCTCGTCTCAGATGGAGAAGTCAAGAGAACACCTGCACTATATCCGCATCCAAAATCCTGCGGAGCCAGGCTGGAACAATAAAGATTATTGACGATGACTCCTGTTTGATCCAAGTAATGACTCTTGGAAGAGAAGCAAAGAAAGAAAACAAGTATGCTAGATGAAAGTCCCATAGACATTCCAAGGCGTCTACTAGGTGAGCCTTTGGATCCTTTGACCTGCACAATAGCTTGGAAGCATGCGTTCTAAGCGAAAGGTCACTATGACCTATAAGCCCAGTTTGGTCACAGAGTGATAAAAAATGTCCTAATGGAGAACCTCCTATCTCTCTACTAGACTGCAGTTATCTCTCCTTGATGACTTATGTAGGTCACAGCCAAGATTTTGTCCATCTGGAAACGGATAAACTTTTCCGCCTTAAATAGGGGCCAGGGCTGAAGAGCACGAAGATCACTCAAAATTTTAGAATGTGAATTGGTAACCTTGCTTCTAGAGGATACCAAACTCCTGACACTCTTCAAGCAACCCAGATCGCCCTCCAGCCTGAGAAACTGGCATCCGTTGGAATAATAGACCAATATTTACAAAGGATGTCCCAAGGGTCAAAGATTGACTTTGTGTCCTCAAGAAAAAGATTGTCTGACGGAGAAATTATTTTACCACTTCGGTAGCATAGCCAATTAAAAGGGTGTTAAGTGAAGAGGGACAAAAGGAACTGTGTCTGAAGCAAGTTCCATAAGACTCACCACCTCCATGCACTGAGTTACCGATGTAATATAGCTCTTTTTAGGGAGACACGCCCTCTGGTCTTTATAATCTGAAGTTCCCACAGGAACTAGATGCATAAGGAGTGAGTCTATTTTGACACCTGAAAATGCTACACTTATAGCAGGATATAAGGAGCTTTAGGTAAATTAATACTCCATCCATTATCTTGAAATAATACAGAATTTGGCGAGTACGAGAAATAGCCTTGCACTAGTATGTCAATAGCATAAGGAGCGACTGAAATGTTCTGATTCTGACCACTGGCAAGATTGTATCCCACACAGAGTGGCAACGGACAGGGTTTTGCAGATATACAAACCTTAGGCACTGAAAGTAATCCCTGTGTATAGCTATGTGCAGATAAGAATCCTTGAGGTCTATAATAGCCATAAAATGACTATTTAGATAAAGGGAAAAACATGAGGGATGATCCCATTATACAAGTAAGAAGCCTGACCAATATGTTTAAGGATGTTAAATCCAGGACAGGGCTGTAAATCTCTGTGGGCAAGGCGCTAGGTAAAAACTCTTGACCCTGAAATTACACAGGTACTAGGATGAATTATTCCCCTATCCTCCAAATCCTTATATAAATGTTGCCGCCTCTTGAAAATCATAGTCAGAAGAGCATAAAAACTTAAATTATGCTTACCTGATAATTTTCTTTTCTTCAGATGGAAAGAATCCATAGCTGCATTCATTACTTTTGGGAAATAAAAACTTGGCCACCAGGAGGAGGCAAAGACACCCCAACCAAAGGCTTAAATACTTCCCCCACTTCCCTCATCCCCCAGTCATTCTGCCGAGGAACAAGGAACAGTAGAAGACATACCAGGGTGAAAAGGTGCCAGAAGAATAAAAAATAAGAGAAACGCCCAACAGAAAAAATATGGGTGGGGAGCTGTGGACTCTTTCCATCTGAAGAAAAGAAAATTATCAGGTAAGCATAATTTAAGTTTTTCTTCATAAATGGAAAGAGTCCACAGCTGCATTAATTACTTTTGGGAAAACAATAACCAAGCTATAGAGGACACTGAATGCAAAAAATGGGAGGGTACAATAGGCGGCCCATTCTGAGGGCACCAGGCCTGAAAAATCACAACCCCACCAAACCCTGCTTCGTCTGAGCCGGGCAAAAAAACTAGAAGGAAAAGGCCCCAAGGACACTGACCCGCAGATAGTCTGAAAGCCTAACTAGAGACTGCAAAGCAGACTCAATGATCCAACACTCCTCCAGGAGAACCGTCGCACAGCAGTTGGTCCCCACACAACCCTTACTACTACAGTACCAAAATCCCCAAAAGGGAGAGGACAAGCAAAAGGTACAACAAGATCCATAAAGGCAAAACCCCATTCAAAAAGAAGGCCAAGTCCACAGAGACCCGAATGGATACCGAAAACAAGGGGAGATGCCGCCCAACCCACAAGGAGCGACCAAGCATCCTCAAGGAGAAGAAACATCTCCCAAACATCGTGCAATAGCACTGAAAAAAGACAGCTGAAGACAAAGTCCTCAAAACGTCAGAACTCAGAAACTGAGCAAACATAAAAATTACAAGTAGCAAACTCAGATAGATAAACATCTGAGTCCAGTTACACACTGCCATCCGTAGGAAGACACATAGAAAACACTATCCGTAAGGAAAAAGCGGCAGAACAAAATAGCAGATTGCCCAACCTCCGAAACAGAGAACACACTCCAGGCAATCCAGGCCGCCAAGCCTACCCACAGATCTCAAAGGGGGAGAGGCCCAGAACCTCTAACAAAAAGGTCCACTGGCACCCCCACGACCTGAGGATGAACAGCAGATCTCAGATCCTACACCTAGCCGGACCAGCCCAGGCAACGGCAGATCTGAAAGCAAGGGAACGGAAAGGAACCCCAAGACTAACCCCAAAAAGGGCAGAAGAATGGACACAGCCACTTAAACCTAGAGACAATCGAGCAGGCGTTAGACCCAAGGAGATCTAGCAAGCCACCCAACTAAAGTCTCAACTCAAAGAGCAGACTAATCCCCGAACTAGATGAAGTATCTGTTCCAACCTCCGGAACACAGGAGAGGACCCTAAAAAAAGGAACCACACCTCCGCAAGGAGGACAACGTGCCCCCTGAAAAGGAGAGCATCAATAAACCCCTGCCCATAAGACAGGAAGTCGTAGGAAGAACCAAGAGAACACAAGGCCACGTTACTAACGAACATGAAAAGGACCCACACATACCAGGTGCAAGAGTGACAGCTGAGCAACCGCAAACCTTCCGCTTGCTAGGCAGGAAAGCCCACCATCAGGTCACATTTGTTGGCTGTCCCAAGGGAACTGTATCGTCTGGCACAAGACAAGCCCCAAGGAGCCCGGCTCTCAGTAAATCTGGCCAAGTTGTAAAACAGAACAGCCAGAACAAGGGCTAAGCCCAAGTACCCCGAAACTGGAACCTCCCGGCCAGTCCTAGAATCATAAGGTCCAGTAACATCCCACAGTGGGATCCACAAAGAGAAAATGCAGAGTAAAACCCTCGACAACCGGAAGATCAGGACAAGAAGCCCGGGCCCCACAAATGTTTAGATTAAACAATCGTCCAGGAACATAAATCCCTCGTCTGATATAAAAAAAAACAGACCTCCCAGGGAAAAATCCAGAATAACCCGGATATGAAGAGCAAGAAGCCCTTGCAAGACCCGACCCAAAGGGAAGAGACCACCCCTTCCTGGAGCCCAACACTCCAAAGAGCCAAGGCCTCCCAAGGCCATAAAAGGACACTAGAGCTAACAGGTGTCCAAGCAACATTACCATGATTATGCTTGAAAAGCGTGGCTAATCCCCTTTAAGGGACACAAGGCACGGCTCATTTTATCAACCTCGAAAGGAGGATCGAAGAAGGGAATCGAACTAGCAACCCTCGGTTTGCTACAGTAGAGAGTAGCCACAGAGCATTAGTATGCTGAACTAGCTGTCCAGCTAGTCACGAGCTCCAGATACAAGGGGAACAGTGAGGACAAGTCACCCGAACAAAGCAACAGCAAGCCTCCACATCACCTCAGATTCGAAGTCAGAGGACAGTAAAACATGGGTTTGGATGCCACCTGGATAGCAACACCTGAACCATATGAGTGGAAAACCACTAGGACCTCTTCTATCCCAAGAAGATGCAGAGCATTCCCAACACCAGGGAAGGACCCCTAAACGGAGCCCAAAAAGACCTCCCTGTTTAATGTCCCGAAAAAGGAACACCCAACTCCCGAAGGGAATCCATGTCCCCCAAAGGTGACCCAATCCACAAGGAGAAATGGACAACGTCCAAGAAGGTCTCAATGAAGAAGAGAACCACTGAAGGAACAAGACCAAAAAGGACAATTCCCAGGGCCTCCTAAGGCAACACCACCCTGACTAGCGGAAAAGAGGAGCTAAACCCTCTAACCTTCCCACCACGTGGGAAGGATACTCTAGGTTCCGAGGGTATCAGAAGCAACAGATAGTGACGCAGTAAAAATCACTGACCCAGTCACCAGAGAGACAGCTATTTAAGGACTGAAACAATCCCGAGAGCCGCTCGGACCTGCAAGTCCTCTTGAGAATGCTTAGCTGAAACTTGTAAAACAAATCCGCCCTTAGAGAGAGAGGAAGAATAACAGACAAACATGGGACTAACGTGTCCAGAACAACTTCCGTAGAAGCAAACAGCGAGTATCCATCCCAGAAAAAGTTCCCGCAGGAAAAATAAAAATGAAATTCATCCTAACCGGATAAAATAAAATGACAGGCAAGCCGAGGGTTAACGCCCAAGAACAGAAAGATTTGCAAGACCAGCCTAACAGAAACCCTGTTCTTCCAACAAAACTGGGAAAGATCTCGATAACAAGAATTAAAGGACATTACGTCATCCCTCATGTCTAATGAGGTGAGCCATTCGAAGGAGGAGACTGACAAGTCCCATAACCGAGAAGGATAGGGTCCCTAAACAGCTCAAAAACGTGTCTGAGAAGAACACGAAGGCGAGCCAGCCTGTAACGAAAGGCACAACACTCAGGAACAGTTACACCCGCAGGGAACTGCACATGCCCTCCTGTGGCCGAGAGACCTGGGGCAATCGGGCACGAGCACAATCACAAATAAACATCTGGACTTTGAAGATGCGCAAGTGACAAAAGTATGTAAAAGCAAAAATGTATCACAAACTCCGGGGGGGGGGGGCGGGGGCACAATCCATCGAGGAGGAAAAAACATAACCTGGATTACCCGCATGTGTAGTAGTAGGGAGCTTCCCGGAGGATAGCCCCCCCCCCCCCCCGAGGTGGATGGCTCAGCAGTCCCTTGAATCCCTGAGCCAGAGGAACAAGGCGCTCTAGGATGGCTTAAAGAGCATAACTGACTGACCTGAGTCAATGGGGCTAATTCACATTCGTCACAGGACGAAGAACCTGAATCAGAGAGTTGAACAATCTCAACATCAGCATCCTCCATAACTGGATAAAGAATAGCAAAAAAATTTACTATATATATATATAACAATTTAAACGGCACCTGACACCCACAATGGCTGGGGCACTCACCACCTCCTATGAACCAGACACCAGCGGACTAGAATTCTCTGTCGCCACACAGTCAGGAATACGAAATGTGAGACCAGAACATAAACACGCCCGGTCCCAAGGTGAACCGTAGTCAAAAAAAAAAAAAAGCGTGCCCAACCGTAAGGTCGCATCACTTCGAAAGGCTGTTATGTTCCAAAAAGTCACGAGCCCAGTTAACACTACACATAAGCAGATTGAATCACATAACAAAAATGATTTACCCCCCCCCCCCCTGTTCAATAATCCTCCTCAGGAGTTATTAACCCTTGATTCCAAGATACTAGAGGAGTTAGACTTAGACCCTGCATTTTTCATGTGAGTTCGCAGGAACAAATGAGTTACAGTACAATCATGAATTAAAATGAAACTATCTTACCGGAATCTACGCCGAGGAACAGGAACACGGCCCTTCAAGTGTGACGGATAGTAGCCTCGCTTCCTACATGGACTTAAGAGAAGAAAGCAGGCAGCGAAGCGAAGCTCGAAAACGCTGATTGCTTGTGGAGTTGTTAAAATGAGTCGGGATGGTTTTGCAGAAAGACTCTTCCTGCATCTCTGGACTCTAACTTTCGTCCAAGCCCTCACTGAGAGACTGAAAGGATTACTTAAAACTCCTGTCCCATGTCGAAAAGTGCTACCCTCCATAAGAGACGAAAACAAACTGCTGACATTTCTCTGCCAACCTCCTGGGACGAAAGGCAAAGAATGACTGGGGGATGAGGGAAGTGGGAGGAGTATTTAAGCTGGGGTGTCTTTGCCTCCTCCTGGTGGTCAGGTTGTTATTTCCCAAAAGTAATGAATGCAGCTGTGGACTCTTTCCATTTATGAAGAAAATGTACAACAGTATATAAAATTCAGACTGGAAAAAAAAAACCTAACTGTTTACATCCCCTGGCAATGATGGGAGTACAATGCTTTATTGTCTTATGAATAAGTATTAAAGGGACAGTTTACTCAATATGAGAATCATTTTAAATGCTTAAGACTAATTAATTACATAGGCTATTGTTGGTTTAACATCAAAGTTCATTTTCTAAAGTGTTAAATTTCTTTTTTTAAAGTACGTTTTTGTATTTAATTACCCATACCCAGTACTGTATTTTCTGGTCGTATGGCCACTCTGCTCGCACTCCCAGCAGCACAATATGCATGCTCCAGCCCCTACGATGATGTCAGTGGTAGTTTTAATACGGATCAGCGCTCACTAAATGCGGGTCAGTTTTCAGCAGGGATCAGAACCTTTAGGTTATCAGCACAAGAATTATTTTGCACATTTACCCCAGATTTACGCTTACACTTGCATAGTTTAGGGATATCCGATACACAAACTGTCACTGTTTTGTACGTTATTTTAGGCTTCAGGAATAAAAACAGTAATTTGTCATTAAATGACAAGTACAGGGCAAATTCCCTCTGGAAAGTGGACGGTTGCAGCCGACATGTATGCAAAATCTGAGGTATACAATTCTCACACATTTGAGTGACTTGGCATACTGGAACATATTTGCAAGATAAACATATATATGTAGACAGAGGGATATCGGAAACTGACTCCTCTATAGAGATATCAGTGGAGTCATTTTGTTCCATAGTGTTACTTATAATAAAGTATGCAATGACACCCTATATAAGAAGCAGTAAAGAGAAAACCTGGTAGAGAGACCTCTAGACTATGCCCTACAGCTCCTATGAATGTCAAATAACCCTGAAGTACTCCCTGGTATCTCCTGTAGGAGTACTCGCCTGCTTCCTGGGACTAGTAGGCATTGGAAATAAGTGTAGAATGTGGCCCAGACTATTGAAGTAAAATTTGCAGTTGCTGAGGCTCCGGGTTGAGAGAGAAAAAGCATAGGAACACTGAGGGGGCAAAGCTACAAATAAAAACACTTTTGGTTTTCCTTCATTAAATACTAATGCACCAAGCACATAAAAACCACATACAAATAATAAAACATTGGTCCACAGCCTAACTGGAGCCTCCTCTATAGAACCGCACATTGCACTAAGCAGTTGGTGGCTTTCTAAAAGAGCCATACACCTAATTACTAAAAGTGCCCCCAAAAGTACCCCCAGAGTTGCCAAGGGCTGCAAAAGGTCAGGGTCTTACCTGATAATGTTCCCAATGATGATAGAACCGTTAAGGACCTGAGAGGGAGAAACAAAATGTGTCATGAAGAGAGCAGGTTGAGTCCCCTAACTATAGTGTACCTGTGTCAGAGTACCTACAAATAGTCTCTGGGCTGTGTAAGATGTGTAAAGTCACTTACCTTATACAGCACCCCTCCACTGGCTTACCAGACACGTCAATCTATGTCAATGCAGCTGCAGCAGTATCCAGTAGATACAGTAGGAAATACCTAAGTCCCTCTAGGGACAAGTCCCCACGATGCCTGAGGGTAGTTATGGCTGAAGTCCTGTTCGGGAAATACTGTGCACATAAGAGGTTATTCCGATGTCCCTATATTTTTTAACTACTGTTAAAAGTCTTTTCTGTCTTTTTTGTAAATGATAATCCCCAGGGACCGAGCTCACAATTTGTAATCCATAAGCAAGTAGCTGGAACAACCTCTATTCTCAACCAACTCCTACAAGGCAAAGAGCAAAACTAAGAGAGAGATGGGAGGGATTTTAAGTTCTGATATAACCTCCTAGTGGTAGGAAATATATCCCATATGTTATGGAGGACTTGAACCATCATTATTATTTCTTTCATGTAAGTGGCAAGAGCCCATGAGCTAGTGACGTATGGGATATAATACCCAAGATGTGGAAATCCACAGAGTTACTAGAGAGGGAGGGATAAATAAAAACAGCTATTTCCGCTAAGAAATTAAAAAAATGATTACGTTTTCTTAAAAATTTCAAAAAAACTAAAATCAAAGGCATTGAAATCAAGCTGAGACAACTGCCCGAAGAACCTTTCTACCAAAGGCTGCTTCAGAAGAAGCAAACACAAACAAAAATGGTAAAATTAGAAAAAATATGCAAAGAAAACCAAGTTGCTGCTTTGCAAATTTGATCAACTGAAGCTTCATTCTTGAAAGCCCAAGAAGAGGCAACTGATTTAGTAGAATGAGCTGTAATTCTCTGAGGTGGAGACTGTACCGCCCCCAGATAAGCTTTGCGAATCAAAAGTCTTAACCAAAAAAACAGAAAAATAACAGAGGCTTTCTGACTTTTCCTGGAGCCAGAAAAAATAACAAAGACTAAAAATCTTCTGAAATCTTAAGCAGCCTCAACATAATATTTCAAAGATCTTACCACATCCAAAGAATGTAAAGACTCTTCAAAAGTATTCTTAGGATTAGGAGACAAAAAAGGAACAACAATTTCTTTATTGATGTTGATAGAATTCACAACTTTAGGCAAAAATATAAATGAAGACCGCACAACAACTTTATCTTGATGGAAAATCCGATAAAGAAACTCACAAGAGAGATAAGAAAATACAGAAATTCTTCAAGCAGAAGAGATAGCCAAAAAGAAATAGCACTTTCCAAGAAAGTAATTAATGTCCAGAGAATGCATAGGCTCAAAAGGAGGAAGAAAAAATATAGAGGCTGCGCTTCTCTCAAAAAGAAATTCCTTGACAATATAAATAAAAATACATATACATATATTGGAATGAAAGATATTAGACAAATACAAATACGATTAAGCAGATTCAAGAATTGAAATACATGTAGGAATGAATGATAAACTTACAAATAGTACAAATAAATATAATTGCTTGTAACCAAAAATAAAAAGAATAGAATACTTGGGGAGGATATTGCAAGAGATATATATCAATGTCCAGAATATAAACATGAATATGTGAATATCTACAATAAACAAAAACAACTAGGCATAAAATACTAGACACATATGACAAATATTTAAATCGCTCAGACATAAGACCTTAATAGTGCCATAGAAGTTCACAAACAAAAGATTGATCCTTTCAAGAAAATGGATAATATATAGTGGCTGCTGCTCCAAAGACACTGGGAACGCTGTGGCTCAGATCTCAAAAGCTAGAGAGATTGGAGACAAAACGCACGCCACTCTAAGGGTAAAACTGTAATTTAATGAAGCATGTAAGCGCATAAATAAAAACACATGTACAATGTGTGAAATAAAATGAGCAATGTATATATCACATATATATCACCACATCCTGCTCATACCGTAGGTGGTTGAGAGAGTGTTCCGTCCTGCCACTTGTAAAGTTCCAAACGCTTCGCTATTTGAAACTAGAGTCTGAAAGTTGCTTCACAAAGACCTGGCATCTGAGGGAGTGTAAGGAAGACTGGCTGGCTAATTCCTCTACGCGTTTTGCTGGGATCCGACCTGACTTTCTCAAGAGTTTGTGCAGTCTGTATTCACATTTGAACATCCGGGCTATAAATGCCTCCTAACCAATGTATGTCTCTAATCGGTATGATGAAAGCAATGACGTACCATGCAAATAGAATGTGTGGAAAGTTTGGATCCACATTTGGTTTGTACTTAAAACAAAACAAAAGATGTGTCAAACCCAAGTGTTGCAATATGATATATACCATAGTGATAGCCAATAAAACAATATAAAAATAAAAATAAAACGGTATAAAGACAAAATAATACCATATACAAATATCTGTGCATAATACAATATGCTCGGATTCTAAAATACCATATAAAATAAAATATGTATATCACTCTAACCAATTCAAGGGTGGCAAGATCTTAAAGGGACATTACCTAAAAATAAACTACATGTGTGCTCATAGCAGTATCATTGGTCTTATTATAAGTATAAATATATATAAGTATTATATTATTTATACTTATTAGCACTGTATCATAGTGGCTGGCAACTGGACATTCTGACAAGGTCCGTATACCGAAACCTCAGAGACCAAGCTGGTGCTATCAGAAACAAATAAAATAGTACCATTATGATCTTGGAGATCACGCTTGGAAAAAGAACCAGAGGCGGAAAAATGTAAGCAGTTTGGTAAAAACCAAGGAACTGCTAGAACATCCGCCTGAGAATCCTTGGACCTAGAAAGGTATCTGGAAAGCTTCTCATTTAGACAAGAGACCATCAGATCTATTGCCGGAAAACCCCACATCTGTACAAGATGAAAAAAACACATCTAGATGGAGAGCACTTCCCCGAATATAAAGTCTGATGGCTGAGATAATCCCCTTCCCAATTATCTACACCTGGTATATGAATCACAGAAATTAGACAAGAGTTGGATTCTGCCCAAGAAAGTATCCAAGATACTTCCTCAATAACTGAAGGACTATGAGTGCCTCAATGATTGACATATACCACTGTTGTGATATTGTCTGTTTAAAAACAAATGTAAAAATTATCTCTTCCATAGAGACCACGCCCGAAGAGCCCTGAAAATAGAATGGAGTTCTAAAATATTGATTGGTAACCTCGCCTCCTGAGGTTTCCAAACCCCTAATGCTGTCAGAAACTCTCAGACAGCCCCCCCACCAGAAAAAACTTGCATCTGTTGAGAATACAGACCAGGTAGGATGGACGAATGAGGCCCCTTGAACAATAAGGTGATAGTCCAACCACCAAATCAGAGGGAAAAGGGTGTTGGGATTTAAGTATATCAGTTGTGATATGTGAAAATAATCCCTGCACCTATAGTGCAACATGCAAAGCTTTAGAGGCCTCAAATGAAAATGAGTAAAGAGGATCGCACCTGATGCTGCAGTCATGAGACCTATAACATGCACATAACCACTGAAGGAAATAATAGAGACTGAAGGTTTTAGACAAACTAAAATTAACTTCATTTGTCTCTAGTCTATTAGAGAAAGAACCATAGATACTAAAATCTATCTGGAAACCTAAAAAGGTGACCGTTGTCTAAGGAATCAAAAAAACATCATTGTAAATTGATTCTCCAACCATGTCATAAAGAAACCACACTAGTTGTCTCAGGTGAGATTCTGCTGAATGAAAAGATTAAAGATAGTACTAAATATCATCCAAATCAAGAAACACTGCAATACTCTACTGACTGAATACAGATATCAGGGCACCAAGAATCTTTGAAAAGAATCTCTGAGCTGTCGCTAGCTGAAAAGGATAGGCGACAAATTGGTAATGCTTATATAGAAAAAAGAATGTCAGAAAACAATAGTGGTCTGAAAGAATAGAAAAACATAATTTATGTAAGAACTTAACTGATAGATTAATTTATTTCACATTGGCAAGAGTCCATGAGCTAGTGACGTATGGGATATACATTCCTACCAGTAAGGGCAAAGTTTCCCAAACCTCAAAATGCCTATAAATACACCCCTCACCACACCCACAATTCAGTTTAACGAATAGCCAAGAAGTGGGGTGATAAAGAAAGAAGTAAAAAGCATCAACAAAGGAATTTGGAAATAATTGTGCTTTATACAAAAAATCATAACCACCACAAAAAAGGGTGGGCCTCATGGACTCTTGCCAATATAAAAGAAATGAATTTATCAGGTAAGTTCTTACATAAAATATGTTTTCTTTCGTGTAATTGGCAAGAGTCCATGAGCTAGTGACGTAGGGGATAGCAATACCCAAGATGTGGAACGCAAGAGTCACTAGAGAGGGAGGGATAAAAATAAAAACACCCATTCCTCGCTGAAAAAATAATCCACAACCCAAAATATAAGTTAATTCTCATTAAATGAAAAGAAAAAAAACTTAAAACATAAGCAGAAGAATCAAACTGAAACAGCTGCCTGAAGAACTTTTCTACCAAAAACTGCTTCCAAAGAAGCGAATATATCAAAACGGTAGAATTTAGTGAATGTATGCAAAGAAGACAAGGTTGCTGTTTTGCAAATCTGATCAGCTGAAGCTTCATTCTTAAAAGCCCACAAAGACTGATCTAGTAGAATGGGCTGTAATTCTCTGAGAGGGGGCTTAACCCGACCCCAAATAAGCTGAATGAAACCAAAGCTTAAACCACGAAGCCAAGGAAACGGCAGAAGCCCTCTGACCTTTCCTAGAACCAGAAAAGATAACAAATAGACTAGAAGTCTTTCTGAAATCTTTAGTAGCTTCAACATAATATTTCAAAGCTCTTACCATATCCAAAGAATGGAAGGATTTCTCCAAAGAATTCTTAGGATTAGGACACAAGGAAGGGACAACAATTTCTCTATTAATGTTTTTAGAAATCACAACCTTAGGAAAGAATTTAAATGAAGTCTGCAAAACCGCCTTATCCTTATGAAAAATCAGAAAAGGAGATTCACAATAAAGAGTAGATAATTCAGAAACTCTTCTAGCAGAAGAGATGGCCAAAAGGAACAACACTTTCCAAGAAAGTAGTTTAATATCAAAAGAATGCATAGGCTCAAATGGAGGAGCCTGTAAAGCCTTCAAAACCAAATTAAGACTCCAAGGAGGAGAGATTGATTTAATGACAGGCTTGATACAAACCAAAGCCTGTTAAAAACAGTGAATATCAGGAAGCTTAGCAATCTTTCTGTAAAATAAGACAGAAAGAGCAAAGATTTGTCCCTTCAAGGATCTTAAAGACAAAACCTTATCCAAACCATCCTGAAGAAACTGAAAGAATGCCAAGCGAATTTATGAGAAGAACACCATGAAAATAAGTCTTCCAAACTCGATAAATCTTTCTAGAAACAGATTTACGAGCCTGTAACATAGTATTAATCACTGAGTCAGAGAAATCTCTATGACTAATCACTAGGCTTTCAATTCCCATACCTTCAAATTTAATGATTTGAAATACTGATGGAAAAAAACGGACCTTGAGACAGAAGATCCGACCTAAAAGGAAGAGGCCAAGGTTGGCAACTGGACATCCGAACAAGATCCACATACCAAAACCTGTGAGGCCATGCTAGAGCTACCAGCAATACAAATGACTGTTCCATGATGATTTTGGATATCACTCTTGGAAGAAGAACTAGAGGCGGGAAAATATAAGAAGGTTGGTAGCACCAAGGAAATGTCAACGCATCCACTGCTTCCTCCTGAAGATCCCTGGACCTGGACAGGTACCTGGGAAGTTTCTTGTTTAGATGAGAAGCCATCAGATCTATTTCTGGAAGACCCCACATCTGAACAATCTGAGAAAACACATCTGGATGGAGAGACCACTCCCCCGGATGTAAAGTCTGATGGCTGAGATAATCCGCTTCCCAATTGTCTACACCTAGGATATGTACAACAGAAATTAGACAAGAGCTGGATTCCGCCTAAGAAAGTACTTGAGATAATTCTATCATAGTTAGGGGACTGTGAGTCCCACCCTGATAATTGACATATGCCACAGCTGTGATATTGTCTATCTGAAAACAAATGAACGGTTCTCTCTTCAACAGAGGCCAAGCCCGAAGAGCCCTGAAAATTGCACGGAGTTCCAAAATATTGATTGGTAATCTCGCCTCTTGAGATTTCCAAACCCCTTATGCTGTCAGAGATCCCCAAACAGCTCCCCAACCTGAAAAGACTTGCATCTGTTGTGATCACAGTCCAGGTTGGACGAACCAAAGAGGCCCCTAGAACTATACGACGGTGATCTAACCACCAAGTTAGAGATAGTCGAACATTGGGATTTAAGGATATTAATTGTTATATCCTTGTATAATCCATGCGCCATTGATTCAGCATACAAAGCTGGATAGGACTCATATGAAAATGAGCAAAGGGAATCGCGTCCGATACTGCAGTCATGAGACCTAAAACTTCCATGCACATAGCTACTGAAGGGAATAATAGAAACTGAAGGTTCCGACAAGCTGTAACCAATATAAATTGTCTCTTGTCTGTTAGAGACAGAGTCATGGACACTGAATCTATCTGGAAACCTAAAAAGGTGACCCTTGTCTGAGGAATCAAGGAACTTTTTGGTAAATTGATCCTCCAACCATGTCTTTGAAGAAACAATAGTAGTTGATACGTGTGAGATTCTGCAGAATGTAAAGACTGAGCAAGTACCAAGATAATGTCAAAATAAGGAAACACCACAACACCCCGCTCTCTGATAACAGAGAGTAGGACACCAAGAACCTTTGAAAAGATTCCTAGAGCTGTCGCTAGGCCAAAAAGGAAGAGCAACAAATTGGTAATGCTCGTCTAAAAAGAGAATCTTAGAAATTGAAAGCAATCTGGATGAATCAGAATATGAAGATATGCATCCTGTAAGTCTATTGTGGGCATATAATGCCCTTGCTGAACAAAAAGCAGAATAGACCTTATAGTCACCATTTTGAAAGTTGATACTCTTACATATCGATTCAAAATTTTTAGATCCAAAACTGGTCTGAATGAAATTACTTTCTTTGGGACAATGAATAGAGTTGAATAAAACCCCAGATCCTGTTCCTGAAACAGAACTGGCATGATTACCCCAGATAACTCCAGGTCTGAAACACACTTCAGGAAAGCCTGAGCCTTTACTGGGTTTGCCGGAATGCGTGAGAGAAAACATCTTCTCACAGGCAGTCTTACTCTGAATCCTATTCTGTACCCCTGAGAGACAATATTCTGAATCCAATGATTTTGGACCGAATTGATCCAAACATCTTAGAAAAATCTTAATCTGACCCCTACCAGCTGAGCTGGAATAAGAGCCGCACCTTCATGCAGATTTAGGGGCTGGCTTTGATCTCTTAAATGGCTTGGATTTATTCCAATTTGAAGAAGACTTCCAATTGGAAACAGATTCCTTGGGGAAGAATTAGGTTTCTGGGTCTTATTTCAGAACAAAAATGGTTAGAAGCTTTAGATTTACCCTTAGATCTTATCTTGAGGCAAAAAAACTCCCTTCCCCCAAATGACAGTTGAAATTATCGAATCCAACTGTGAACCAAATAATTTATTACCTTGGAAGGAAAGAAATAGCAATCTGGACTTAGAAGTCATATCAGCATTCCAAGATTTAAGCCACAAAGCTCTTCTAGCTAAAATAGCTAAAGACAGAGATTTAACATCAATTTTTATGATATCAAAAAATGGCATCACAAATGAAATTATTAGCATGTTGAATCAAGTTAACAAAGCTAGACAATTCATGATTTGATACTTGTCGCGCTAAAGTTTCCACCCAAAAAGTTGAAGCAGCTGCAACATCAGCCAAAGAAATTGCAGACCTAAGAAGAAGACCTGAAAATAAATAAGCTTTCCTTAGATAAGATTCAAGTTTCCTATCTAAAGGATCTTTAAAAGAAATACTATCTTCCGTAGGAATAGTAGTACGTTTAGCAAGAATAGAGATAGCCCCATCAACTTTGGGGATCTTTTCCCAAAACTCCAATCTAACTGCTGGCAAAGGATACAATTTTTTACACCTTAAAGAAGGAATAAAAGAAGTACCAGGCCTATTCCATTCCTTAGAAATCATATCAGAAATATCATCAGGAACTGAAAAAAACCTCTGAAATAACCACAGGAGGTTTATAAACAAAATTTAAACGTTTACTAGCTTTAATATCAAGAGGACTAGTCTCCTCAATATCCAATATAATCAACACTTCTTCAACAAAGAACAAATGTACCTGCACAATGCTCTCTATGTCCTTTCTGATCTTTCTGTCTGCCATCTTCCTAAAACTCACTGCATGCCCTTATAACATCAATAATCCCCACACTATCCTTATCTCTCCCTCCCTCCTCTCATCCCCTATGCTGTCCTCTCATGAACTACTCTGTTTCCTTAGAAACACTTCCCCATCTTACTCTCCTGTGTCTAGTCATACGCGCTCCTACAAGTCTCACTCTCACCTTCTGTCACTCTCACTGCTACTACTGCTTGCTTGTGGTGACATCTCTCCTAACCCTGGCCCTGCAGCAATCACCACACTCATACACTCTCGCTCAGTCCCCCACAATACAAACTCTAGGTCACGCAATCCCAACAATCTCATCTCCATTAACCCACAGCGCTTATCCCCTCTCTTCTCTTGTGCCCTCTGGAATGCACGCTCTGTCTGTAACAAACTTACAACTGTTCACGACCTGTTTGTTTCTAACACTTTCAATCTTCTAGCAATTACTGAAACCTGGCTTTCTTCCTCTGACACTGCTTCCATTGCTGCTCTAACGCACGGCGGTCTCCACTTTAGCCACACACCTAGGCCAGGTGAGAGACATGGTGGCGGTGTTGGAATCTTACTGTCCCCTTCCTGCTCCTATCAGCACCTCCATCCTCATCCATCTCTCTCCTTCTCCTCCTTTGAAGTCCATTGCATCCGCATTTTCTCCCCCCTCTCCCTCAAGGTGGCAGTTATCTATCGCCCCCCTGGACCAACCTCCCAATTCCTCGACAACTTTGCTGCCTGGCTTTCTCACTTTCTCTCTACAAATACACCTGCTCTAATCTTAGGGGACTTCAACATCCCCATTGATAACCCATCTACCCCTGCTGCCTCTAAACTTCTCTCACTCACAAATTCCTTTAGTCTTTCACAATCCACCCTATTCCCTACTCACCGTGACGGACACTCTCTTGATCTGGTATCCTCCTACCTCTGCGCCCCTTCTGATGTCACCTGTCGCCCATTTCCCATCTCAGACCACCATCTGCTCACCTATAATCTCAATGTACAGGCTAAACCTATTTCTAACCCTCGCCTCCGCACCTGTAGAAATCTGCACACTGTGGATCCTCTCCAACTTTCTAACCTTATTCAAAAACACCTTCCCCACACTTCCATGGTATCCTGCCCTGACCTTGCTACAGACCACTATAACAATACTCTTTCCTCTGCACTCGACACCCTTGCTCCTCCACAAATACGCAAAACCCCACGTCGTCAGCTCCAGCCCTGGCACTCTCAGCAAACACGCTATCTACAAAAATGCTCCCGTGCTGCTGAACGTGCCTGGAGGAAATCCCGCTCTGAACACGATTTTCTAAACTATAAGTTCATTCTTTATTCTTACTCCTCTGCCCTTCACTTAGCCAAGCAAAACTACTTCTCTTCTCTCATATCTTCTCACTCCTCAAACCCTAAACGTCTCTTCTCCACTTTCAACACTCTCCTCTATCCACCTGCACCACCCCCCTCATCTGACTTTAGTGCTCAAGACTTGGCAGATTACTTTTTAAACAAATCACTTACCATCAGAAGCAACATCCCACCACAAGACTGCAACCTTTCAACTGCACCCCCGGTCACCCCCTCCAACACTCTCAGTACCTTCCCCCCAACCACTGAGAATGAAGTGAGTTCCCTAATATCTTCCTCACACCTCACTACATGCCCCCTTGACCCTATCCCTTCACATCTAATACCCTCTCTGTCCTCTACCCTCACCCCAGCTCTTACTCACATATTCAACCAATCCCTTACTACTGGTTCATTTCCATCATCATTCAAACATGCAAAGGTCACCCCCATCCTCAAAAAACCCTCCCTCAACCCCAATTCTCCTGCAAACTACCGCCCCATATCACTACTTCCGCTAGCTTCTAAAGTCCTAGAAAAACTAGTTTTCGATCGCCTAACACACTTCCTATCCTCCAACTCACTGCTTGACCCCCTGCAATCTGGCTTCCGTCCCCAACACTCAACTGAGACTGCCCTCACCAAGGTTAAGAACGATCTTCTTTCTGCTAAAAACAATGGCCACTATTCTATACTTATCTTACTTGACCTGTCTGCTGCCTTTGACACTGTTGACCATCCACTCCTCTTACGGACTCTCAGCTCCCTTGGACTCTGTGACATTGCCCTCTCCTGGATCCACTCTTATCTCTCTAATAGATCCTTTTCTGTCTCATTTGCTGGTGACTCATCCTCTCCACTGCCTCTGTCTGTTGGAGTACCTCAAGGCTCTGTTCTAGGTCCTCTACTCTTCTCTATTTATACTTCCTCGCTGGGTCAACTTATTAGTAGCTATGGCTTCAACTATCACCTCTATGCTGATGACACTCAGATCTACCTATCCACTCCTGCACTCTCTCCGTCTGTCCTTTCCCACATCAGCAGCTGCTTATCTGGCATTTCTTCCTGGATGGCCTCTCACCACCTAAAAATCAACATGTCCAAGACTGAGCTTCTTCTAATCCCCCCAACTAATTCTACTCCAGTTTCTAACTTTACTATCACTGTCGGTGACACCACTATCTCCCCATCACCCCAAGTTCGCTGCCTTGGAGTTACACTCGACTCCAATCTGTCCTTCATACCCCACATCCAATCGCTCTCTTCATCCTGTCGCAACCACCTACGCAATATCTCCAAAATCCGTCCTTTTCTGAGCGCTGATACTACTAAACAGCTAATCCATTCCCTAGTAATTTCCCGGCTTGACTACTGTAACAACCTACTAACTGGCCTTCCTCTCTCCCGCCTCTCCCCCCTTCAATCCATCCTAAATGCCTCTGCTAGGCTAATCCACCTCTCCCGACGCTCTGTATCTGCCGCACCCCTCTGTGAGTCCCTTCACTGGCTCCCCATTCACAGCAGAATTAAATTCAAAATTCTCACTTTGACCTACAAAGCCCTTACCAATGCAGCCCCCCCATACCTGTCCTCACTCATCAACAAATATACTCCAGCCCGTCCCCTAAGATCCAACAACGATCTACTCCTTGCCTCTTCTACCATCACCTCCTCTCATGCTAGACTACAAGACTTCTCTCGTGCGGCACCAACCCTCTGGAACGCACTTCCTCGTGCTGTCAGACTTTCCCCCAACCTCTCCTCCTTTAAACGCTCCCTAAAGACCTTCTTGTTCAGGGAAGCCTATAACCAAATCAGTAACTAATGAATTCCACTTGCCTAATAGTTGCCCTCATCTAACTTCACACTAACATCACTCCCACCTTTGCAGTCCCCACCTCCTGTTTCTCACCCTCCTACCCATTTAGATTGTAAGTTCCCACGGGAACAGGGCTCCCAATTCCTCCTGTATTTGTTTGTTAAATTTTGTCTGGTGTCTCATATTGTACTGTCCTTTTTATCTTTGTTACCTATGAACAGCGCTGCGGAATCTGTTGTCGCTTTATAAATAAAGAATAATAATAATAAATAATAATAATAAATGTACTCCATTTTAAATAAATAAGTAGATTTGTCAGTGTCAATATCTGAGGAAGGATATTCTGAATCAGATAGATCCTCATCAGAGGAGGATAATTCAGTATGTTGTCGGTTATTTGAAATTTCATCAACTTTATGAGAAGTTTTAAAAGACCTTTACATTTATTAGAAGGCGGCATGGCAGACAAAGCCTTCTGAATAGAATCAGCAATTAATTCTTATAAATTCACAGGTATATCTTGTACATTAGATGTTAAAAGAACAGCAACAGGCAATGTACTATTACTGATGGACACATTTTCTGCACGGAAAAGTTTATCATGACAACTTATTACAAACCACAGCTGAAGATATAATCTCCATAAGATTACAACAAATGTACTTAACTTTGGTAGAACTGTTATCAGTCAGCAGGATTCCAACAGTGTTTTCTGAGACAGGATCAGATTGAGACATCTTGCAAATGTAAGAGAAAAAACAACATATAAAGCAAAATTATCAATTTCCTTATATGGCAGTTTCAGGAATGGGAAAAAAATGCAACAGCATAGCCCTCTGATAGAGAAAAAAGGCAAGAGGCATAGAAGAATGGGGTTTAAATTATGAAAATATTTGGCGCCAAGAATGACGCACAGAGAATTTTTTTTGGTGCTAACAACATCTGGAAATAACACACTCGCGTCATTGAAGACGCAACCTTGTGAAAGGACTCGGCGTCGACAAAGACGCCGGAAATTACGAATTTTGCGTCATCGAACGTAACTTCACGCCAAAAAAAATCTTGCGCCAAAAATGACGCAATATTGTTTGCCATTTTTCGCCCTCGCGAGCCTAATTCTGCCCGTGAATTTAAAATGAAAGTCAATTGCAAAAAGACTATACCCCAGGTAAGAAATATAT
>NC_069499.1:710560262-710665262 GCF_027579735.1 Bombina bombina | reverse complement strand
AATATCACAAATAGATAGATATATCATGTATGCTAGGACTAAACGGCAGAGGACCGGACTAAGGAACAAATCTATACGGTAAACTAACTATTTAGGTTTTAAACTATAGGTGGAAGGAAAGTGAGCATAGGATGCTCATAAACAGAAGTGAGCAGAGAATACTTACTCCCAGTGATTGATAATATCAAACCTGGAGTTAAGTCCGTTTGGCAGCCTAGTATCTAATGTAAATATCCAATATGCTTCCCTTCGTGCCAGAATGGTGTCAATGTCACCACCCCTAGTTGGTCTTGTGATCTTCTCTATGGCACACCATGAAAAATGCTTGAGATCATTGTTATGAAAACCTCCAAAGTGCTGAACTGTAGGTGTAGTTGCTCTATTTTGTTTAAACGATGATAGGTGTTCACGTATTCTAGTATTGAGATCTCTAGAGGTGAGCCCTACATACTGAATATTACAAAGGGAACATTCGATGAGGTATATGGCATATTCAGTAGTGCAGTTCATGCAAGTGTCAATATCATAAGTTCTGTGAGTGACCTTACTACAAAAATTCTTTGTCACTTTCACATGGTCGCAAAGAATTTTTGTAGTAAGGTCACTCACAGAACTTATGATATTGACACTTGCATGAACTGCACTACTGAATATGCCATATACCTCATCGAATGTTCCCTTTGTAATATTCAGTATGTAGGGCTCACCTCTAGAGATCTCAATACTAGAATACGTGAACACCTATCATCGTTTAAACAAAATAGAGCAACTACACCTATAGTTCAGCACTTTGGAGGTTTTCATAACAATGATCTCAAGCATTTTTCATGGTGTGCCATAGAGAAGATCACAAGACCAACTAGGGGTGGTGACATTGACACCATTCTGGCACGAAGGGAAGCATATTGGATATTTACATTAGATACTAGGCTGCCAAACGGACTTAACTCCAGGTTTGATATTATCAATCACTGGGAGTAAGTATTCTCTGCTCACTTCTGTTTATGAGCATCCTATGCTCACTTTCCTTCCACCTATAGTTTAAAACCTAAATAGTTAGTTTACCGTATAGATTTGTTCCTTAGTCCGGTCCTCTGCCGTTTAGTCCTAGCATACATGATATATCTATCTATTTGTGATATTTAGAGAGTGTACATAGTGTGATATATTTAGAACACTTATTGCAGATTATGTTCTTATATATCATTCATAGATTTTAATATCTATGTATACTTATATATTTGATACAATATTATCTATCTTTCGATATATATGAATTCTATATATGATCAGCTACTTAGTGTATATAGACTGTGTACCTATACATACATATATATATTCTTTTACGTTGTTATTAACATACTATTTGTCTACTATCACCATAGCACCGATTTTACATGCTCTCATATGAGAATATATCAATAGATTTTGTGCTAAACACAATATCAATATGTCTTTTGAGCTCTTTTGTGCATTTAATCTTAGCTTATGTAGAATTGCTTTGTTATGGATGTACACAAATTAATATATCTCTTGCCTATCATTTTGTTAACATGTACATGCAGCAAGAAAATGTAATCCCTTTTTTTACTTTTTATATATGTATATTTATATTGGAATGTATACACAGAGTCTATTTTCTCACTTGTTCTCTCTCATTTCTCCATGTTTAGATTTACATCTATCAGGTGTTTTGTCAATTTAACTCCTCGCCTCTTTATTTAATCTAATTCATTTCTTAGAATTACATGTGTAATACGTGTGCCATTATGTTACTCTTTTAAAGAATAGATACTAGTCTCTTAATGACATATTTCATATTATTGGTCAGAAAAACTAGGGCGTTGTTTTGTTTTTACCAATCACATTTACCCTTTGGCTTTTTAAATGGGACGTGGGGGTTTAGCACTTAGGCTGTGACTACGGAATTCACTTCCGAAACGCGTATGCCTGCGTGCTGCGCCTTGGTTCACCTGACCGTTTGTTTGCTGTGTTCCTGTTTTAAAGAATATGAATAAAGACTGAATACTTTTATATAAATGATGGATGTCGGAATCTCTTTTCATGTATCACATATATACACACACATATATACACATACATGCACACATACCCACACACATACCCACACACATATATACACACACACATATATATACACATACATGCACACATACCAACACACATATATACACATACATGCACACATACCCACACACATATATACACACACACATATATATATACACATACATGCACACATATACACACACACACACAAATACCCACATTGACAGAACAATGCAGGTTGTTGTTGAAATAGTTAGTAGTCCCTTGCCTACTTGGAGAACTAGCCAGAACTGTACAAATACAAAAAGCATGTCCATTACCTCCACTGAGTGATTCCAACTGTAAATGCAGTATAAGCTCCTAGTGTCCCCAAGGTTACTGCTGCAAACTGGGCTCCACATTTGTAGTACTAGAGAAATGAAAGAGAGAAAGTGCTTTTAAATAAGAACAGGTGTAATGTTTTTTTTCTAAAAACTGTGATTCAATATACTTATCTGAGAATTAATCTTTAAAAATAAATAATTATACACAAAACAAATCTATAAGGGGAGTTAAAGGTTACACGAGGGTCTCTGTGAAAGAAACAAATCCACCTTAGTAAAACATTTTTTAACCAGTAGCCGACAGTTTTAAATAATTTTTTAAAAAAACTTACTTAGTATGCAGATATTTTGCAAATAATTTCTAACACAGATATTAAAAAATATTTGAATGTCCCTTTTTAACAAGCCAAGGTTTTGAAAAATACTAATCTTCCAAAATTTAAAAAAAGCTCAAAACAGAGAAAATGTTGATCTTTACTATCTTAAAGGCCCATGATACCCAAATGTTGAAACACTTGAAAGTGATGCAGCATAGCTGTAAAAAAGCAGACTAGAAAATATCACCTAAACATCTCTATGGAAAAAAGAAAAATCTTTTACCTCAAAATGTCCTAAGTATTCACACCCCATTGTAAAGGACTTTAAATGGACAATATACACTCATTTTTTCTTTGCATAAATGTTTTGTAGATCTATTTTAATAGCCCATAAAGTTATTTTTTTACAAAAAATGTATAGTTTTGCTTATTTTTAAATAACATTGCTCTGATTTTCAGACTCCTAACCAAGCCCCAAAGTTTTATGTGAATACCGTCAGCTACCTTCTCCAGCTTGCTCCTGTTTGTGTAAAGGGTCTTTTCATATTCAAAAGAAGGGGGAGGGTCTTATTTCCCACTTGCAGTGGGCTTTCCTGCTACCTTTTCAACAGAGTTAAACTGGAAGCTTCTAAGTAAGTTTTTAAACAGTTTTATACTGGATTTTTATATCAGTATCTTTGCATCTTATTCTTTATAGTAGTCTCTATTACATGCAGTTATATGAAAATTAGTGTATACTGTCCCTTTAAGCAGCAAATCAGTATGTCTGTCCTGGGACTGGCAAGGGAGTGAGCCTCATGCACACTCACATTATTTCAGTTTAAGGAAGTTTACTATGAAATCTCATGAGAATTAAATGAAATCTCATGAGCTCACAGTAAGAGTTCATGACCTCAGCACTGTTGATGCTGATTGGCTGCAGTTCATTTCTTCATTTTTTTTCCCTGCAGATGGACAACAGCTGAAGTATAACTTTTTACACAGCACTTACTCTGTTGAGCAGAGGAAATTGTGAGGTAAAATATCTTCCTTTTTTACATAGAGATACTCAGGTGATATTTTCCTGTCAACTTTTTACAGTTATACTGCATCAGTTTAAAGTGATTTAGCATATGAGTATTTCCCTTTAATCCAACTTTCTGAGTATGTTTGAAATACTATTTGTCTTAATTTGATTTAGATCTAGTGATTCAGAGGCTGATGTTTACAACTGTGCTACCCATCTAGGTGGTGTTATTGGGAAAGACAAATTGCCATGTTGCATCCCACAGAGAAATGTTCAAATACAAATAATCTCTGCACATAACTAGAAGATGATCCTGGGACGTGAAGCTCAACTGCAGTGGTCTCCTGAAAAAAATGTGCAAATGGAAGTGCATCCAATGTGGATGCCATCAAACCCAGCATCACCATGAAATTCATTGCTCAGTCTGATGCACTAGAGATTTTTCTTGATATGTCTGATGAGCCATACAAAAGTCTTAAAAACCTGAATTGCTTTGGGATTAGAACAAGCTCCCAGCTATGCTTATCCAGTGAGGTTCATGCAAGTTATAGTTGGTTACTCTCCACAGATTTAACTATGGCGACAGGGAAAAAAGGCTAGGAGGGGTGTAGAGCATAGAAAAAGGGAGGGGAAGAAAGAGGGGGTGTATTAATGCCACATATAAGCAACATGGGGTTGAATGCAGTGAATTTGCTGCTATTATATACATCCATTACCCATTTCTGGAGAAATGGGATCCCTTTGGCCCCAATATATGAAGCTGCTTAAAGGGCCATGAAACCAAAAACTGTTCCTTCATTATTCAACTTTCTAATTTACATCTATTATCAAATTTTCTTTGGTATACTTGGCTGAAAAGCAGGGATATAAGTTCAGGAGCGCGCACGTGTTTGGTGCACTATATGGCAGCAGTTTTGCAAAATGTTTGTCAATTTGCAAGAGAACTACATAACAGTACTATTTCCTTCCATGTAGTACTTCAGACACCTACCTAGGTATCTCTTCAACAAAGAATACCATGGGAACAAAGCAAATTTGAAAGTAGATATAAATTGGAAAGTTGTGTTTTTTTTTTTTAAATATAATGTATGCTTACCTGATAAATTATTTTATTTCTTGGCACTGAGTCATGAATTCATTCATAACCTATAGGAAATACCAGGAGGAGGCAAAGCCACCCCAAACAGAACATCAAATATCCCTCCCACTTCCCCTACCCTCTCAGTAGTTCAAGCCGAGGATAAGGAAAAGTAGAGATAAAAAGGGGTAAAGAGGTGCCATAAGACTGCTGCCACTACACTATGAAAGGGCGGGTTTGTGGACTCTCGCTGCCAAGAAAGAAAATAATTTATCAGGTAAGCATAAATTATATTTTCTTTCTAATGGCATTGAGAGTCCACAAATTCATTCATAACCTATAGGAAACCAATACCCAAGCTGTGGAGCCCATGGAAGAGTAAGGGAAAGGTAGGGAAGGCAGTCCTAAGAACTAGGCACCACCGCTTGAAGAACCTTCTCCCTAATGAGGCAAAAATGTAAAATTGGTAAAATTTAGTGAAAGTATGTAATGTAGACTAAGTAGCAGCCTTACATATCTGGTACACTGAAGCCTCGGACTTAAAGGCCCAGGAAGTAGACACTGTACGAGTAGAACATGCCGTAAAACGTGATGGAGACTGCTGACCCATTTCTATATAAGTCATGCAAATCAAACTTCTGAACCAGGAGGATAGGGGTAACAGCTTTGGCTTTTTCAAACCTTACGCTTGCCAGAATACAGAATAAACAAGGAACATAATTGACAACATTTCTTGGTAGCATAAAGATAAAGCTTTAAAGTGCCAAAAACATGTTGAGATCTGTGCATATTCCAAAAGGGCTAATTAAGTAAAATAGTTTCAATAAAAACATTATTTAAAAATGGTTTAAAAGTATTTTAAAATTATTTTAAAAAATGAGCAAAAATAGTTAAATAGCCATGCTGTCTGGAGCACTGTGCTCCACCCCTCTTATCAGTGTTTAGACACAGACATTGTATTTTAACTGAGATCACAGCTTCTAGGCATACTCCACCAGATAATCCATATGCATTTTTGTATTCTACCGAAGCAACAATAGATATAGATACAGCCATAGAAGGAAATGTGTGGGGGGAGTTAGAGCTGTACAACTCAGAAACTTAAAAGAAAGGGTTAATGGTGAAGCACTGCATTATAAATTTGCAGGTAAACTGATTAAAGTACATATTTTTATATTTTGTCTCTATCCCAACCTGTTTTATGTCCATTTAAAGCTCTAACAACATCCAGGTTATGCAACAACTTCTCATTGGGGAAGATGGATTAGAACAAAGACAGAACATTTTCTGATTGATATTGTGAGTTGATACCAACCCCAGGTAAAAAACAAGTCTTTGTCCAAAGACCAGCCTTATCCACATGGAACACTAGATAAGGCGGGTCGCACTGGAGTGCAGACAATTCTAAAACTCTACGAGCAAAAGAACAGCTAACAGAAACAACAACTTCAAGGATAGTAACTTAATATCAACAGAAAGCATAGGCATGGAGCCCATTAAAGAATTCTAAGAGCAAGATTAAGGCTTCATGGAGGAGCAAAATGTTTGAAACAGGTCTAATTCTTGCAATAGCCTGAACAAAACAGAAAGAAAAGAAATCTGACCTAGCTGACAGGCCCTTCTCCAATCCATCCTGTAGAAACTGAAGGATAAGCAGAGTCTTCACTTTGTGCCAAGGGCACCTACGATTCCGCACACCAAAACAGATAGGCCCTCCACACCTTATGAAAAATATGTCTGGTATCTGGTTTTATTGCCTGACCCAGAGTATCAATCACCACCTCAGAAAATACTCTGTGGGACAAAAACATAATTTATGCTTACCTAATAAATTAATTTTTATGATGGTGAGAGTCCACAATCCGTTACATAAGGGAATCACTTCACCACCAGGAGGAGGCAAAGTTTCCCAAGAGCTCTATAAAACCCCTCCCACCTCACACGTCCCTTAGTCTAATGTATAGCCAAGCAAGTGAGGTAAAAAGAAATTAGAGATAAAAGGCAGCAGGGGGAAAAAATGTGCTCAAAATAAATCAACCCAAAGAAAACAACAAAGGAAGGGGGGCTTGTGGACTCTCACCACCATGAAATAAATTAATTTATCAGGTAAGCATAAATTATGTTTTCTTTCATACAGGTGGTGAGAGTCCACAATCGGTTACATATGGGAACTAATACCCAAGCTGTGGAAGTCCATGAGCAGAACCATAAAGGGAGGGGTTAAAAACAGCTATTTTCACTGAAAAAATAAATCCACAACCCAAATAAAACTAAAAAAACAGGCATCATCGTTAAACTGAGACAACTGCCTGAAGGACTCCAAGGAGGATCAAAGCTTGAACAAAACAAGTAATGCAATAAGCACTAGTCTAGCTAAGCAATTACTGTCAACGAACAACTTACTGTTTAAATGGTAGAAAGAGCAGCAAAAAAGCATAACCGAGAGACTACCCTGACCCGACATGCTTACAGTAACGCGCCAGAGTGTGATAACCCGAGGAGCGTACAACAATGATGTGTGCTACCCTGTAACTCCTATTAGATTAAGACATGTATCGGAACCTGGCGCGGCAAAAAATAAAGTGTGCCAAAAGTTTTGAAAGTAAGGGGAATAGTGAGTTCTGTCCCAGGGCCATATATACATGTATATATAAACATTTAAACATTGTAAAAGTGCCCATAACATAGCTATATGAGTGTCTATACATAAAATAAGACATACTTACCCATAGACACTCGTTCACTATCAAGCAGGTAGCAGACAGCCAAACAAGTATAGTATAGATCTGTAAAGGGAGGCAGAAGACATGTCTCTGCGACCGATTACAGAGGGTTGATGAAGGATTTCCCATGAGGTGAAACCATTGTATCAAAAACCATACCCCAAATACATCCCTCTGACAAGCACTGTACTTTGAGGGGAACCGGGACTCAAAATAAGCTGAAAACCCCTTTCGCTGAAGAACACATGCACATCTTCATTCTTCAACCACCTCCAACAGAGGCAAAGTAGAGACTAAGGTATGTGTGAGATGGGAGGGGTTTTATAGAGCTCTTGGGGTTTGGAAAACTTTGCCTCCTCCTGGTGGGGAAGGGATTCCCATAAGTAACAGATAATGAAATCTCACCACCTGTAAGAAAGGAACTATGCGTTTAATCTCCATGCAGTCAGCCTCAGAAAATCTAGATTTTGAAAGAAAAAGAAACCTTGTGCAAGGTCTGCATACAAGGTCCTGCATGGCCACGCAGGAGCTAACAGAATCGTTGCAGTTCCCTCATGTTTGATTCGAGCTATCACTCGAGGTAGCAGAACAAGTGGAGGAAAAAAGATAAACGATATTGAAATGCCAAGGAACCGCTAATGCGTCCAAAAACTCTGCCTGAAGGTCTCTCGACCTTGATCCGTACCTCAGTAGTTTGGCATTGTGACTGGAAGCCATAAGATTTATCTCCACACACCCCCATCCCTGGGGTGCAGATTCGGTCTGCTCAGAAAATCTGCTTCCCAAATGTTCACACCTGGAATGTGGATGGCCGATATTTGGCATTGGAATGTCTGTGCCAATTAAAGGATGTGAGACACTACCTACATTGCCAAGAACTGCAAATGCTGCCCTTATTGACACAGGCCACTGTAGTGATGTTGTCCGATTGAAACTGAATAAAACGGACAGAATGCTACAGGGGCCACGACAGAAGAGCTCTGCAGCCTGGAAAACTCGCAGAAAGCACATGCACTGGAAAGTGGGTTCCTGAGACAGTCATCAGGAAAAACATAAATTATGCTAACCTGATAATTTAATTTCCTTTTGTATGAGGAGAGTCCACCGCATCATTCCTTACTGTTGGGAAATACTGAACCTGGCCACCAGGAGGAGGCAAAGACACCCCAGCCAAAGGCTTAAATACTCCCCCTACTTCCCTCAAATCCCAGTCATTCTGCAAAGGGAATTAGGAACAATAGGAGAAATATCAGGGTATAAATGGTGCCGGAAGAGAGAACAAATTTTGGTCCGCCCATCAGAGTATACGGGCGGGGGCCGTGGACTCTCCTCATACAGAAGGAAATTAAATTATCAGGTAAGCATAATTTATGTTTTCCTTCTTAATATGAGGAGAGTCCACGGCATCATTCCTTACTGTTGGGAAAACTATACCCAAGCTCTAGAGGACACTGAATGATAACGGGAGGGTTAAAAGAAATGCGGACCCTAATCTGAAGGCACCACAGCCTGCAAAATCTTTCTCCCAAAAGCTGCTTCAGCCGAAGCAAAAACGTCAAATTTGTAGAATTATGAAAAAGTATGTAAGGAGGACCAGTTTGTCTAAAATCCTTAGTAGCTTGAAGATAAAACTTCAAAGATTGAACCACATTCAAATTATGCAGTAAACGTTCCTTCGAAGAAGAAGGATTAGGACACAAATAAAGAACCACAATCTCCTGATTGATGTTACGATCAGACACCAATTTAGGAAGAAAACCCAAACGGGTACGAAGGACAGCCTTATCAGTGTAGAACACCATTTCAGAAAAACTGCGCGACGATGCAATAGCCAATAGAAAAAACATAATTTATGTAAGAACTTACCTGATAAATTCATTTCTTTCATATTAGCAAGAGTCCATGAGCTAGTGACGTATGGGATATACATTCCTACCAGGAGGGGCAAAGTTTCCCAAACCTTAAAATGCCTATAAATACACCCCTCACCACACCCACAATTCAGTTTAACGAATAGCCAAGAAGTGGGGTGATAAGAAAAAAGTGCGAAAGCATATAAAATAAGGAATTGGAATAATTGTGCTTTATACAAAAAAATCATAACCACCACAAAAAAGGGCGGGCCTCATGGACTCTTGCTAATATGAAAGAAATGAATTTATCAGGTAAGTTCTTACATAAATTATGTTTTCTTTCATGTAATTAGCAAGAGTCCATGAGCTAGTGACGTATGGGATAATGACTACCCAAGATGTGGATCTTTCCACGCAAGAGTCACTAGAGAGGGAGGGATAAAATAAAGACAGACAATTCCTGCTGAAAATAATCCACACCCAAAATAAAGTTTAATGAAAAACATAAACAGAAGATTCAAACTGAAACCGCTGCCTGAAGTACTTTTCTACCAAAAACTGCTTCAGAAGAAGAAAATACATCAAAATGGTAGAATTTAGTAAAAGTATGCAAAGAGGACCAAGTTGCTGCTTTGCAAATCTGATCAACCGAAGCTTCATTCCTAAACGCCCAGGAAGTAGAAACTGACCTAGTAGAATGAGCTGTAATCCTTTGAGGCGGAGTTTTACCCGACTCGACATAGGCATGATGAATTAAAGATTTCAACCAAGATGCCAAAGAAATGGCAGAAGCTTTCTGGCCTTTTCTAGAACCGGAAAAGATAACAAATAGACTAGAAGTCTTTCGGAAAGACTTAGTAGCTTCAACATAATATTTCAAAGCTCTAACAACATCCAAAGAATGCAACGATTTCTCCTTAGAATTCTTAGGATTAGGACATAATGAAGGAACCACAATTTCTCTACTAATGTTGTTGGAATTCACAACTTTAGGTAAAAATTCAAAAGAAGTTCGCAACACCGCCTTATCCTGATGAAAAATCAGAAAAGGAGACTCACAAGAAAGAGCAGATAATTCAGAGACTCTTCTGGCAGAAGAGATCGCCAAAAGGAACAAAACTTTCCAAGAAAGAAATTTAATGTCCAATGAATGCATAGGTTCAAACGGAGGAGCTTGAAGAGCCCCCAGAACCAAATTCAAACTCCAACGAGGAGAAATTGACTTAATGACAGGTTTTATACGAACCAAAGCTTGTACAAAACAATGAATATCAGGAAGATTAGCAATCTTTCTGTGAAAAAGAACAGAAAGAGCAGAGATTTGTCCTTTCAAAGAACTTGCGGATAAACCTTTATCTAAACCATCCTGAAGAAACTGTAAAATTCTCGGAATTCTAAAAGAATGCCAAGAAAAATGATGAGAAAGACACCAAGAAATATAAGTCTTCCAGACTCTATAATATATCTCTCTGGATACAGATTTACGAGCCAGTAACATAGTATTAATCACAGAGTCAGAGAAACCTCTTTGACCAAGAATCAAGCGTTCAATCTCCATACCTTTAAAATTAAGGATTTGAGATCCTGATGGAAAAAAGGACCTTGCGACAGAAGGTCTGGTCTTAGCGGAAGAGTCCACGGATGGCAAGAGGCCATCCGGACAAGATCCGCATACCAAAACCTGTGAGGCCATGCCGGAGCTATCAGCAGAACAAACGAGCATTCCTTCAGAATCTTGGAGATTACTCTTGGAAGAAGAACTAGAGGCGGAAAGATATAGGCAGGATGATACTTCCAAGGAAGTGATAATGCATCCACTGCTTCCGCCTGAGGATCCCGGGATCTGGACAGATACCTGGGAAGTTTCTTGTTTAGATGAGACGCCATCAGATCTATTTCTGGAAGCTCCCACATTTGAACAATCTGAAGAAATACCTCTGGGTGAAGAGACCATTCGCCCGGATGCAACGTTTAGCGACTGAGATAATCCGCTTCCCAATTGTCTATACCTGGGATATGAACCGCAGAGATTAGACAGGAGCTGGATTCCGCCCAAACCAGAATTCGAGATACTTCTTTCATAGCCAGAGGACTGTGAGTCCCTCCTTGATGATTGATGTATGCCACAGTTGTGACATTGTCTGTCTGAAAACAAATGAACGATTCTCTCTTCAGAAGAGGCCAAGACTGAAGAGCTCTGAAAATTGCACAGAGTTCCAAAATATTGATCGGTAATCTCACCTCCTGAGATTCCCAAACTCCTTGTGCCGTCAGAGATCCCCACACAGCTCCCCAACTTGTGAGACTTGCATCTGTTGAAATTACAGTCCAGGTTGGAAGCACAAAAGAAGCCCCCTGAATTAAACGATGGTGATCTGTCCACCACGTTAGAGAGTGTCGTACAATCGATTTTAAAGATATTAATTGAGATATCTTTGTGTAATCCCTGCACCATTGATTCAGCATACAGAGCTGAAGAGGTCGCATGTGAAAACGAGCAAAGGGGATCGCGTCCGATGCAGCAGTCATAAGACCTAGAATTTCCATGCATAAGGCTACCGAAGGGAATGATTGTGACTGAAGGTTTCGACAAGCTGAAATCAATTTTAGACGTCTCTTGTCTGTCAAAGACAGAGTCATGGACACTGAATCTATCTGTAAACCCAGAAAGGTTACCCTTGTCTGAGGAATCAATGAACTTTTTAGTGAATTGATCCTCCAACCATGATCTTGAAGAAACAACACAAGTCGATTCGTATGAGATTCTGCTAAATGTAAAGACTGAGCAAGTACCAAGATATCGTCCAAATAAGGAAATACCACAATACCCTGTTCTCTGATTACAGACAGAAGGGCACCGAGAACCTTTGTAAAAATTCTTGGAGCTGTAGCTAGGCCAAACGGCAGAGCCACAAACTGGTAATGCTTGTCCAGAAAAGAGAATCTCAGGAACTGATAATGATCTGGATGAATCGGAATATGCAGATATGCATCCTGTAAATCTATTGTGGACATATAATGCCCTTGCTGAACAAAAGGCAAGATGGTCCTTACAGTTACCATTTTGAACGTTGGTATCCTTACATAACGATTCAATATTTTTAGATCCAGAACTGGTCTGAAGGAATGCTCCTTCTTTGGTACAATGAAGAGATTTGAATAAAACCCCATCCCCTGTTCCAGAACTGGAACTGGCATAATTACTCCAGCCAACTCTAGATCTGAAACACAATTCAGAAATGCTTGAGCTTTCACTGGATTTACTGGGACACGGGAAAGAAAAAATCTCTTTGCAGGAGGTCTCATCTTGAAACCAATTCTGTACCCTTCTGAAACAATGTTCTGAATCCAAAGATTGTGAACAGAATTGATCCAAATTTCTTTGAAAAAACGTAACCTGCCCCTACCAGCTGAGCTGGAATGAGGGCCGCACCTTCATGTGGACTTAGAAGCAGGTTTTGCCTTTCTAGAAGGCTTGGATTTATTCCAGACTGGAGATGGTTTCCAAACTGAAACTGCTCCTGAGGATGAAGGATCAGGCTTTTGTTCTTTGTTGAAACGAAAGGAACGAAAACGATTATTAGCCCTGTTTTTACCCTTAGATTTTTTATCCTGTGGTAAAAAAGTTCCTTTCCCACCAGTAACAGTTGAGATAATAGAATCCAACTGAGAACCAAATAATTTGTTACCCTGGAAAGAAATGGAAAGTAGAGTTGATTTAGAAGCCATATCAGCATTCCAAGTTTTAAGCCATAAAGCTCTTCTAGCTAAAATACCTAGAGACATAAACCTGACATCAACTCTGATAATATCAAAAATGGCATCACAGATAAAATTATTAGCATGCTGAAGAAGAATAATAATATTATGAGAATCATGATCTGTTACTTGTTGCGCTAAAGTTTCCAACCAAAAAGTTGAAGCTGCAGCAACATCAGCCAATGATATAGCAGGTCTAAGAAGATTACCTGAACACAGATAAGCTTTTCTTAGAAAGGATTCAATTTTCCTATCTAAAGGATCCTTAAACGAAGTACCATCTGACGTAGGAATAGTAGTACGTTTAGCAAGGGTAGAAATAGCCCCATCAACTCTAGGGATTTTGTCCCAAAATTCTAATCTGTCAGACGGCACAGGATATAATTGCTTAAAACGTTTAGAAGGAGTAAATGAATTACCCAATTTATCCCATTCTCTGGAAATTACTTCAGAAATAGCACTAGGAACAGGAAAAACTTCTGGAATAACCACAGGAGATTTAAAGACCTTATCTAAACGTTTAGAATTAGTATCAAGAGGACCAGAATCCTCAATTTCTAAAGCAATTAGTACTTCTTTAAGTAAAGAACGAATAAATTCCATTTTAAATAAATATGAAGATTTATCAGCATCAATCTCTGAGACAGAATCCTCTGAACCAGAAGAGTCATCAGAATCAGAATGATGATGTTCATTTAAAAATTCATCTGTATAAAGAGAAGTTTTAAAAGATTTTTTATGTTTACTAGAAGGAGGAATAACAGACATAGCCTTCTTGATGGATTCAGAAACAAAATCTCTTATGTTATCAGGAACATTCTGAACATTAGATGTTGATGGAACTGCAACAGGTAATGGTACATTACTAAAGGAAATATTATCTGCATTAACAAGTTTGTCATGACAATTAATACAAACAACAGCTGGAGGAATAGCTACCAAAAGTTTACAGCAGATACACTTAGCTTTGGTAGTTCCAGCACCAGACAGCGATTTTCCTGAAGTATCTTCTGACTCAGATGCAACGTGAGACATCTTGCAATATGTAAGAGAAAAAACAACATATAAAGCAAAATTGATCAAATTCCTTAAATGACAGTTTCAGGAATGGGAAAAAATGCCAATGAACAAGCTTCTAGCAACCAGAAGCAATGAAAAAATGAGACTTAAATAATGTGGAGACAAAAGCGACGCCCGTATTTTTTAGCGCCAAATAAGACGCCCACATTATTTGGCGCCTAAATGCTTTTTGGCGCCAAAAGTGACGCCACATCCGGAACGCCGACATCTTTGGCGCAAAAGAACGTAAAAAATGACGCAACTTCCGGCGACACGTATGACGCCGGAAACAGAAAAGATTTTTTGCGCCAAAAAAGTCCGCGCCAAGAATGACGCAATAAAATGAAGCATTTTCAGCCCCCGCGAGCCTAACAGCCCACAGGGAAAAAAAGTCAAAAGTCAAATTTTTAAGGTAAGAAAAATAATTGATTCAAGTGCATTATCCCAAATATGAAACTGACTGTCTCAAAATAAGGAATGTTGAACATCCTGAGTCAAGGCAAATAAATGTTTGAATACATATATTTAGAACTTTATAAACAAAGTGCCCAACCATAGCTTAGAGTGTCACAGAAAATAAGACTTACTTACCCCAGGACACTCATCTACATGTTTGTAGAAAGCCAAACCAGTACTGAAACGAAAATCAGCAGAGGTAATGGTATATAAATAAGAGTATATCGTCGATCTGAAAAGGGAGGTAAGAGATGAATCTCTACGAACGATAACAGAGAACCTATGAAATAGACCCCGTAGAAGGAGATCACTGCATTCAAAATAGGCAATACTCTCCTCACATCCCTCTGACATTCACTGCACGCTGAGAGGAAAACCGGGCTCCAGCCTGCTGCGGAGCGCATATCAACGTAGAATCTAGCACAAACTTACTTCACCACCTCCATAGGAGGCAAAGTTTGTAAAACTGAATTGTGGGTGTGGTGAGGGGTGTATTTATAGGCATTTTAAGGTTTGGGAAACTTTGCCCCTCCTGGTAGGAATGTATATCCCATACGTCACTAGCTCATGGACTCTTGCTAATTACATGAAAGAAAGAACCTTCCAGGACAACAATTTAATGTCAACCGAATGCACAGGCTCACACGGAGCCCGTTGCCAAAACTTAAGAACAAGATTCAAACTCCAAGGTGGAGCGTTAGATCTAAACTCAGGTCTGATCCTGATCAGAGCTTTAATGAAGGATTGCACGTCAGGGAGCTCTGCAAGCCTCTTGTGTAGCAAAACAGAAAGGGACGAAATCTGCCCTCATGGAAGTGGCCCTTCTCCAGACCCTCCTGGAGAAAGGAAAGAATTCTGGCAGCCTTAACCTTATGACATGCGAAACCACGATCTTCACACCAGAATAAGTAAGCTCTCCACACCTTATGATAGATGTGACAAGTAACAGACTTACGAGCCAGAATTAGAGTGTCAATAACCCTCTCAGAAAACCCTTTCTTGGCTAAGACTAAGTGTTCAATCTCCTCGCAGTTAGATTTAGAGAATTTAGATTTTGATAAACAGAAGGACCCTGTTCCAGCAGAACCCTGCGACAAGGTAACTTCCATGTAAGAGATGATGACATCCCCACCAGGTCCGCGAACCCCATTCTTCGCAGCCACGATGGAGCAATCAGTATCACTGAAGATTGCTCCTGCTTCATGCGGGCCACTACCCGAGGGAGAAGTGGTAACAGCTGAAAAACATAATTTATGCTTACCTGATAAATTTATTTCTCTTGTAGTGTATCCAGTCCACGGATCATCCATTACTTGTGGGATATTCTCCTTCCCAACAGGAAGTTGCAAGAGGATCACCCACAGCAGAGCTGCTATATAGCTCCTCCCCTCACTGCCATATCCAGTCATTCGACCGAAACAAGCCGAGAAAGGAGAAACCATAGGGTGCAGTGGTGACTGTAGTTTAATTAAAATTTAGACCTGCCTGAAAAGGACAGGGCGGGCCGTGGACTGGATACACTACAAGAGAAATAAATTTATCAGGTAAGCATAAATTATGTTTTCTCTTGTTAAGTGTATCCAGTCCACGGATCATCCATTACTTGTGGGATACCAATACGAAAGCTAAAGTACACGGATGATGGGAGGGACAAGGCAGGAACTTAAACAGAAGGAACCACTGCCTGTAGAACCTTTCTCCCAAAAACAGCCTCCGAAGAAGCAAAAGTATCAAATTTGGAAAATTTGGAAAAAATATGAAGGGAAGACCAAGTTGCAGCCTTGCAAATCTGATCAACAGAGGCCTCATTTTTAAAGGCCCAGGTGGAAGCCACAGCTCTAGTAGAATGAGCTGTAATCCTTTCAGGAGGCTGCTGTCCAGCAGTCTCATAGGCTAAACGGATTATACTCCGAAGCCAAAAAGAAAGAGAGGTTGCCGAGGCCTTCTGACCTCTCCTCTGTCCAGAGTAAACAACAAACAGGTTAGATGTTTGCCGAAAATCTTTAGTAGCCTGTAAGTAAAACTTCAAGGCACGGACTACGTCTAGATTATGCAAAAGACGTTCCTTCTTTGAAGAAGGATTAGGACATAATGATGGAACAACAATCTCTTGATTGATATTCTTGTTAGAAACCACCTTAGGTAAAAACCCAGGTTTTGTACGCAGAACAACTTTATCTGAATGAAAGATCAGATAAGGAGAATCACAATGTAAGGCAGATAACTCCGAGACTCTTCGAGCCGAGGAAATAGCCATCAGAAAAAGAACTTTCCATGAAAAAAGTTTGATATCAATAGAATGAAGGGGTTCAAACGGAACCCCTTGAAGAACTTTAAGAACCAAGTTTAAGCTCCATGGAGGAGCAACAGGTTTAAACACAGGCTTAATTCTAACTAAAGCCTGACAAAATGCCTGAACGTCTGGAACTTCTGCCAGACGCTTGTGTAAAAGAATAGACAGAGCAGAAATCTGTCCCTTTAAAGAACTAGCTGATAATCCTTTGTCCAAACCCTCTTGGAGGAAGGACAATATCCTAGGAATCCTAACCCTACTCCATGAGTAATTCTTGGATTCACACCAATGAAGATATTTACGCCATATCTTGTGGTAAATATTCCTGGTGACAGGCTTTCGTGCCTGTATTAAGGTATCAATTACTGACTCGGAGAAGCCACGCTTTGATAGGATCAAGCGTTCAATCTCCATGCAGTCAGTCTCAGAGAAAGTAGATTCGGATGATTGAAAGGACCTTGTATTAGGTCTTGTCTCAGAGGCAGAGTCCATGGTGGAAAGGATGACATGTCCACTAGGTCTGCATAACAGGTCCTGCATGGCCACGCAGGAGCTATCAGAATCACTGATGCTCTTTCCTGTTTGATTTTGGCAATCAGACGAGGGAGCAGAGGAAACGGTGGAAACACATAAGCCAGGTTGAAGAACCAAGGCACTGCTAGAGCATCTATCAGTGCCGCTTCTGGGTCCCTGGACCTGGATCCGTAACAAGGAAGCTTGGCGTTCTGGCGAGACGCCATGAGATCCAATTCTGGTTTGCCCCAACGGAGAACCAATTGAGCAAACACCTCCGGATGGAGTTCCCATTCCCCCGGATGAAAAGTCTGACGACTTAGAAAATCCGCCTCCCAGTTCTCTACACCTGGGATATGGATCGCTAACAGGTGGCAAGAGTGAGTCTCTGCCCAGCGAATTATCTTGGAAACTTCTGACATCGCTAGGAAACTCCTGGTTCCCCCTTGATGGTTGATGTAAGCCACAGTCGTGATGTTGTCCGACTGAAATCTGATGAACCTCAGTGTTGCTAGCTGAGGCCAAGCCAGAAGAGCATTGAATATTGCTCTTAACTCCAGAATATTTATTGGGAGGAGTTTCTCCTCCTGAGTCCATGAACCCTGAGCCTTCAGGGAGTTCCAGACTGCACCCCAACCTAGAAGGCTGGCATCTGTTGTTACAATTGTCCAATCTGGTCTGCGAAAGGTCATACCCTTGGACAGATGGGCCCGAGATAACCACCAGAGAAGAGAATCTCTGGTTTCCTGATCCAGATTTAGTAGAGGGGACAAATCTGTGTAATCCCCATTCCACTGACTGAGCATGCATAATTGCAGCGGCCTGAGATGCAGGCGCGCGAATGGCACTATGTCCATCGCCGATTACTTCCATGCACTGGGCCACCGTGGGGCGCGGAATGGAGTGAAGAACACGGCAAGCATTTAGAAGTTTTGATAACCTGGACTCCGTCAGGTAAATTTTCATTTCTACAGAATCTATTAGAGTCCCTAGGAAGGAAACCCTCGTGAGAGGAGATAGAGAACTCTATTCTTCGTTCACTTTCCACCCATGCGACCTCAGGAATGCCAGAACTATCTCTGTATGAGATTTGGCAATTTGAAAGCTTGACGCCTGTATCAGGATATCGTCCAGGTAAGGAGCCACCGCTATGCCTCGCGGTCTTAGGACCGCCAGAAGTGAGCCCATAACCTTTGTAAAAATTCTTGGGGCTGTAGCCAACCCGAATGGAAGAGCTAATTGGTAATGCCTGTCTAGAAAGGCAAACCTCAGGAACTGATGATGATTCTTGTGAATCGGAATGTGAAGGTAGGCATCCTTTAAGTCCACTGTGGTCATGTACTGACCCTCTTGGATCATGGGTAAAATGGTTCGAATAGTTTCCATCTTGAATAAAGGAACTCTGAGGAATTTGTTTAGAATCTTTAAATCCAAAATTGGTCTGAAGGTTCCCTCTTTTTTGGGAACCACAGATTTGAATAAAACCCCTGTCCTTGCTCCGTCCGCGGAACTGGATGGATCACTCCCATTACAAGGAGATCTTGTATGCAGCTTAGGAATGCCTCTTTCTTTATCTGGTTTGCAGATAATCTTGAAAGGTGAAATCTCCCTTGTGGAGGAGAAGCTTTGAAGTCCAGAAGATATCCCTGAGATATGATCTCCAACGCCCAGGGATCCTGAACATCTCTTGCCCACGCCTGGGCGAAGAGAGAGAGTCTGCCCCCTACTAGATCCGTTGTCGGATAGGGGGCCGCTCCTTCATGCTGTCTTAGAGGCAGCAGCAGGCTTTCTGGCCTGCTTGCCCTTGTTCCAGGACTGGTTAGGTTTCCAGGCCTGCTTGGATTGAGCAAAAGTTCCCTCTTGTTTTGAAGCAGAGGAAGTTGATGCTGCACCTGCCTTGAAATTTCGAAAGGCACGAAAATTAGACTGTTTGGCCTTTGATTTGGCCCTGTCCTGAGGAAGGGTATGACCCTTACCTCCAGTAATGTCAGCAATAATTTCTTTCAAACCAGGCCCGAATAAGGTCTGCCCCTTGAAAGGAATGTTGAGTAATTTAGACTTTGAAGTCACATCAGCTGACCAGGATTTGAGCCATAGCGCCCTACGCGCCTGGATGGCGAATCCGGAATTCTTAGACGTTAGTTTAGTCAAATGAACAATGGCATCAGAAACAAATGAGTTAGCTAGCTTAAGAGTTCTAAGCTTGTCAACAATTTCAGTCAATGGAGCTGTATGGATGGCCTCTTCCAGGGCCTCAAACCAGAATGCCGCCGCAGCAGTGACAGGCGCAATGCATGCAATGGGCTTTAAAATAAAACCTTGTTGAATAAACATGTTCTTAAGGTAACCCTCCAATTTTTTATCCATTGGATCTGAAAAAGCACAACTGTCCTCAACTGGGATAGTGGTACGCTTTGCTAAAGTAGAAACTGCTCCCTCCACCTTAGGGACAGTCTGCCATAAGTCCCGTGTAGTGGCATCTATTGGAAACATTTTTCTAAATATAGGTGGTGGGGAAAAGGGCACACCGGGCCTATCCCACTCCTTACTAATAATTTCTGTAAGCCTTTTAGGTTTTGGAAAAACATCAGTACTCACCGGCACTGCACAGTATTTATCCAGCCTACACAATTTCTCTGGCACTGCAATTGTGTCACAGTCATTCAGAGCAGCTAATACCTCCCCAAGCAATACACAGAGGTTCTCAAGCTTAAATTTAAAATTAGAAATCTCTGAATCAGGTCTCCCCGAATCAGAGACGTCACCCACAGACTGAAGCTCTCCGTCCTCAGGTTCTGCATATTGTGACGCAGTATCAGACATGGCTCTTACAGCATCTACGCGCTCTGTATCTCGTCTAACCCCAGAGCTATCGCGCTTGCCTCTCAATTCAGGCAATCTGGATAATACCTCTGATAGGGTATTATTCATGATTGCAGCCATGTCCTGCAAAGTAATCGCTATGGGCGTCCCTGATGTACTTGCCGCCATATTAGCGTGCGTCCCTTGAGCGGGAGGCGAAGGGTCCGACACATGGGGAGAGTTAGTCGGCATAACTTCCCCCTCGACAGACCTCTCTGGTGACAATTCTTTTATAGATAAAGACTGATCTTTACTGTTTAAGGTGAAATCAATACATTTAGTACACATTCTCCTATGGGGCTCCACCATGGCTTTTAAACATAATGAACAAGTATCCTCTGTTTCAGACATGTTTGTACAGACTAGCAATGAGACTAGCAAGCTTGGAAAACACTTTAAAGCAAGTTAACAAGCAATATAAAAAACGTTACTGTGCCTTTAAGAGAAACAAATTTTGACAAAATTTGAAATAACAGTGAAAAAAGGCAGTTACACTAACAAATTTTTTACAGTGTATGTAACAAGTCAGCAGAGCATTGCACCCACTTGCAAATGGATGATTAACCCCTTAATAACAAAAACAGAATAATAAATGACAAAAACGTTTTTTAAACACAGTCACAACAACTGCCACAGTCTACTGTGATTGTTACCCTCCTCAAACACGACTTTGAAGCCTTTTGAGCCCTTCAGAGATGTCCTGTATCATGCAGAGGGAAGCTGAATGTCTCTGTCAGTATTTTTAGCTGCACAGAAAAGCACTAAAATAGGCCCTTCCCACTCATATTGCAACAGTGGAAAGCCTCATCTCTAGGCAAAAATCAAACCAGCCATGTGGAAAAAACATAATTTATGCTTACCTGATAAATTTATTTCTCTTGTAGTGTGTTCAGTCCACGGGTCATCCATTACTTATGGGATATATTCTCCTTCCCAACAGGAAGTTGCAAGACGATCACCCAAGCAGAGCTGCTATATAGCTCCTCCCCTCACACGTCATATCCAGTCATTCGACCGAAACAAGACGAGAAAGGAGAAACTATAAAGTGCAGTGGTGACTGGAGTTATAATTTTAAAATTTAGAACCTGCCTGAAAAAGACAGGGCGGGCCGTGGACTGAACACACTACAAGAGAAATAAATTTATCAGGTAAGCATAAATTATGTTTTCTCTTGTTAAGTGTGTTCAGTCCACGGGTCATCCATTACTTATGGGATACCAATACCAAAGCTAAGTACACGGATGATGGGAGGGACAAGGCAGGAACATTAAACAGAAGGAACCACTGCCTGTAGAACCTTTCTCCCAAAAACAGCCTCCGAAGAAGCAAAAGTGTCAAATTTGTAAAATTTGGAAAAAGTATGAAGTGAAGACCAAGTTGCAGCCTTGCAAATCTGTTCAACAGAGGCCTCATTCTTAAAGGCCCAGGTGGAAGCCACAGCTCTGGTGGAATGAGCTGTAATTCTTTCAGGAGGCTGCTGTCCAGCAGTCTCATAGGCTAAACATATTATGCTACGAAGCCAAAAAGAGAGAGAGGTAGACGAAGCCTTTTGACCTCTCCTCTGTCCAGAGTAAACGACAAACAGAGAAGATGTTTGTCTAAAATCTTTAGTTGCCTGTAAGTAGAACTTCAGAGCACGGACCACGTCTAGATTATGCAAAAGACGTTCCTTCTTTGAAGAAGGATTAGGACATAATGATGGAACAACAATCTCTTGATTGATATTCCTGTTAGAAACAACCTTAGGCAAGAACCCAGGTTTAGTACGCAGAACTACCTTGTCTGAATGAAAGATCAGATAAGGAGAATCACAATGTAAGGCAGATAACTCAGAGACTCTTCGAGCCGAGGAAATAGCCATCAAAAACAAAACTTTCCAAGATAAAAGCTTAATATCAATGGAATGAAGGGGTTCAAACGGAACACCCTGAAGAACTTTAAGAACCAAGTTTAAGCTCCACGGAGGAGCAACAGCTTTAAACACAGGCTTAATTCTAACCAAAGCCTGACAAAAGGCCTGGACGTCTGGATGCTCTGCCAGACGTTTGTGTAAAAGAATAGACAGAGCTGAAATCTGTCCCTTTAGCGAACTAGCGGATAAACCCTTTTCTAAACCCTCTTGTAGAAAAGCTAATATCCTAGGAATCCTAACCTTACTCCATGAGTAACTCTTGGATTCGCACCAATATAAATATTTATGCCATATCTTATGGTAAATCTTTCTTGTCACAGGTTTCTGAGCCTGTATTAATGTATCAATAACCGAATCCGAAAACCCACGCTTTGATAGAATCAAGCGTTCAATTTCCAGGCAGTCAGCCTCAGAGAAATTAGGTTTGGATGGTTGAAAGGACCCTGAATTAGAAGGTCCTGCCTCAGAGGAAGAGACCATGGTGGACAGGACGACATGTCCACTAGGTCTGCATACCAGGTCCTGCGTGGCCACGCAGGCGCTATTAGAATTACTGATGCCCTCTCCTGTTTCATCCTGGCAATCAGCCGAGGTAGCAACGGAAATGGTGGAAACACATAAGCTATGTTGAAAACCCAAGGGGCTGCTAATGCATCTACCAGCACCGCTCCCGGGTCCCTGGACCTGGATCCGTAACAAGGAAGCTTCGCGTTCTGGCGAGATGCCATGAGATCCAGATCCGGTTTGCCCCAACGACGAATCAGTTGAGCAAATACCTCCGGGTGAAGTTCCCACTCTCCAGGATGAAAAGTCTGGCGACTTAGGAAATCCGCCTCCCAGTTCTCTACGCCTGGGATGTGAATCGCTGACAGGTGGCAAGAGTGAGACTCTGCCCAGCAAATTATCTTCGAGACTTCCAACATCGCTAGGGAACTCCTGGTTCCCCCCTGATGATTGATGTAAGCCACAGTCGTGATATTGTCCGACTGAAATCTGATGAACCTCAGCTTTGCTAACTGAGGCCAAGCGAGAAGAGCATTGAATATTGCTCTTAATTCTAGAATGTTTATTGGGAGGAGTTTCTCCTCCTGAGTCCACGATCCCTGAGCCTTCAGGGAATTCCAGACTGCTCCCCAGCCTAGAAGGCTGGCATCCGTTGTTACAATCGTCCAATCTGGCCTGCGAAAGGTCATTCCTTTGGACAGATGAACCGGTGACAACCACCAGAGAAGCGAATCTCTGGTCTCCTGGTCCAGATTTAGCAAAGGGGACAGATCTGAGTAATCCCCGTTCCATTGACTGAGCATGCATAGTTGCAGCGGTCTGAGATGCAGGCGTGCAAATAGCACTATGTCCATTGCCGCGACCATTAAGCCGATTACCTCCATGCACTGAGCTACTGATGGGCTTGGAATGGAATGAAGGACATGGCAAGCATTGAGAATCTTTGATAACCTGGACTCCGTCAGGTAAATCTTCATCTCTACAGAATCTATAAGAGTCCCTAGAAAAGGAACCCTTGTGAGTGGTAACAGAGAACTCTTTTCCACGTTCACTTTCCACCCATGCGACCTCAGAAATGCTAGAACTATCTCTGTATGAGACTTTGCATTCTGAAAACTTGACGCTTGTATCAGAATGTCGTCTAGGTACGGAGCCACCGCTATGCCTCGTGGTCTTAGTACCGCCAGAAGTGAGCCCAGAACCTTCGTAAAAATTCTCGGGCCGTGGCTAACCCGAAGGGAAGAGCCACAAATTGGTAATGCCTGTCTAGAAAGGCAAACCTCAGGTACCGATAATGATCTTTGTGAATCGGTATATGAAGGTAAGCATCCTTTAAGTCCACCGTGGTCATATATTGACCCTCTTGGATCATGGGTAGGATGGTTCGAATGGTTTCCATCTTGAACGATAGTACCCTTAGGAATTTGTTTAGGATCTTTAAGTCCAAAATTGGTCTGTAGGTTCCCTCTTTTTTGGGAACCACAAATAGATTTGAGTAAAATCCTTGTCCCTGTTCCGATCGCGGAACTGAGTGGATCACCCCCATGAGTAAGAGGTCTTGTACACATTGTAGAAATGCCTCTCTCTTTACTAGGTTCGTCGATAACCTCGAAAGATGGAACCTCCCTTGTGGAGGAGAGGATTTGAAATCCAGAAGGTATCCCTGAGATATAATCTTTAACGTCCAGGGATCCTGCACATCTCTTGCCCAAGCCTGGGCAAAGAGAGAAAGTCTGCCCCCCACTAAATCCGTCTCTGGATAGGGGGCCCTGACTTCATGCTGTCTTAGGGGCGGGAGTAGGCTTTCTGGCCTGCTTGCCCTTGTTCCATGACTGGTTGCCTTTCCAACCTTGTCTGTAACAAGCAGTAGTTCCTTCCTGTTTTGTAGCGGAGGAAGTCGATGCTGCTCCTGCCTTGAAGTTACGAAAGGCACGAAAAACAGAATTTATGTTTACCTGATAAATTACTTTCTCCAACGGTGTGTCCGGTCCACGGCGTCATCCTTACTTGTGGGATATTCTCCTCCCCAACAGGAAATGGCAAAGAGCCCAGCAAAGCTGGCCACATGATCCCTCCTAGGCTCCGCCTACCCCAGTCATTCGACCGACGTTAAGGAGGAATATTTGCATAGGAGAAACCATATGTTACCGTGGTGACTGTAGTTAAAGAAAATAAATTATCAGACCTGATTAAAAAAACCAGGGCGGGCCGTGGACCGGACACACCGTTGGAGAAAGTAATTTATCAGGTAAACATAAATTCTGTTTTCTCCAACATAGGTGTGTCCGGTCCACGGCGTCATCCTTACTTGTGGGAACCAATACCAAAGCTTTAGGACACGGATGAAGGGAGGGAGCAAATCAGGTCACCTAAATGGAAGGCACCACGGCTTGCAAAACCTTTCTCCCAAAAATAGCCTCAGAAGAAGCAAAAGTATCAAACTTGTAAAATTTGGTAAAAGTGTGCAGTGAAGACCAAGTCGCTGCCCTACATATCTGATCAACAGAAGCCTCGTTCTTGAAGGCCCATGTGGAAGCCACAGCCCTAGTGGAATGAGCTGTGATTCTTTCGGGAGGCTGCCGTCCGGCAGTCTCGTAAGCCAATCTGATGATGCTTTTAATCCAAAAAGAGAGAGAGGTAGAAGTTGCTTTTTGACCTCTCCTTTTACCAGAATAAACAACAAACAAGGAAGATGTTTGTCTAAAATCCTTTGTAGCATCTAAATAGAATTTTAGAGCGCGAACAACATCCAAATTGTGCAACAAACGTTCCTTCTTTGAAACTGGTTTCGGACACAGAGAAGGTACGATAATCTCCTGGTTAATGTTTTTGTTAGAAACAACTTTTGGAAGAAAACCAGGTTTAGTACGTAAAACCACCTTATCTGCATGGAACACCAGATAAGGAGGAGAACACTGCAGAGCAGATAATTCTGAGACTCTTCTAGCAGAAGAGATTGCAACCAAAAACAAAACTTTCCAAGATAATAACTTAATATCAACGGAATGTAAGGGTTCAAACGGAACCCCCTGAAGAACTGAAAGAACTAAATTGAGACTCCAAGGAGGAGTCAAAGGTTTGTAAACAGGCTTAATTCTAACCAGAGCCTGAACAAAGGCTTGAACATCTGGCACAGCTGCCAGCTTTTTGTGAAGTAACACAGACAAGGCAGAAATCTGTCCCTTCAGGGAACTTGCAGATAATCCTTTTTCCAATCCTTCTTGAAGGAAGGATAGAATCTTAGGAATCTTAACCTTGTCCCAAGGGAATCCTTTAGATTCACACCAACAGATATATTTTTTCCAAATTTTGTGGTAAATCTTTCTAGTTACAGGCTTTCTGGCCTGAACAAGAGTATCGCCTGTACAACGGCAAAGAGAATGACTGGGGTAGGCGGAGCCTAGGAGGGATCATGTGGCCAGCTTTGCTGGGCTCTTTGCCATTTCCTGTTGGGGAGGAGAATATCCCACAAGTAAGGATGACGCCGTGGACCGGACACACCTATGTTGGAGAAATTAGACTGTTTGGCCTTTGGTTTGGCCCTGTCCTGAGGAAGGGCGTGGCCCTTACCTCCCGTAATGTCAGCAATAATTTCCTTCAAGCCGGGCCCGAATAAGGTCTGTCCTTTGAAAGGAATGTTAAGTAGTTTAGAGTTGGAAGTTACATCCGCTGACCAGGATTTAAGCCAGAGCGCTCCGCGCGCCTGTATGGCGAATCCGGAATTTTTAGCCGTAAGTTTGGTTAGATGTACTACAGCATCTGAAACAAACGCATTAGCTTGCTTAAGGGTTCTAACTTTTCTCAAGGCCTCATCTAATGGCTCTGTGCGAATCGCCTCTTCCAGAGACTCAAACCAGAAAGCCGCTGCAGCCGTGACAGGCGCAATGCATGCAAGAGGCTGCAATATAAAACCCTGTTGAACAAACATTTTCTTAAGATAACCCTCTAATTTTTTATCCATTGGATCTGAGAAAGCACAGCTATTCTCCACCGGGATAGTGGTACGCTTGGCTAACGTAGAAACTGCTCCCTCCACCTTAGGGACCGTCTGCCATAAGTCTCGTGTGGTGGCGTCTATAGGGAACATTTTTCTAAATATCGGGGGAGGGGAAAAAAGCACACCGGGTCTATCCCACTCCTTACTTATAATTTCTGTAAGTCTTTTTGGTATAGGAAAAACGTCAGTACACACCGGTACCGCATAGTATCTATCCAACCTACACAATTTCTCTGGAATTGCCACCGTGTCGCAATCATTCAGAGCCGCTAATACCTCCCCTAGTAACACACGGAGGTTCTCAAGCTTAAATTTAAAATTTGAAATTTCTGAATCCGGTCTCCCCGGATCAGAACCGTCACCGACAGAATGAAGTTCACCGTCCTCATGTTCTGCAAGTTGTGACGCAGTATCAGACATGGCTCTCGTGTCATCAGCGCGCTCTGTCCTTAACCCAGAGCTATCGCGTTTGCCCCTTAATTCGGGCATATTATATAATACTTCTTTCATAACATTAGCCATATCATGTAAAGTGATTTGTAAGGGCCTAGACGTACTAGGTGTCTCAATCCTACGCATCTCCCGAGCGGGAGACGCAGGTACTGACACGTGAAGAGAGTTAGGCGGCATAACTTCCCCCTCGTTGTCTGGAGATAGCTTCTTTATCGGTACAGATTGACTTTTATTCAAAGCAATATCAATACAATTGGTACACATCGTTCTATTGGGCTCCACATTGGCTTTTGAACATGATGAACAAACAGTTTCCTCTGAATCAGACATGTTTAAAACAGACTCAGCAATGAAACTAACAAGCTTGGAAATCACTTCCAATAAGTTTACAAGCAATATAAAAAACGCTGCAGCGCTTCAAAAATACAGATATAATTAAACAATTCTTAACAAGAAGTGTATTATTAGCAGAGGATTGCACCCATTAGCAAAAGGATGATTAACCCCTCAATACCCAAAACGGATAAAACAGATATCAATTAAGATTTAACGCTTTTAATCACAGTCAGCACACTGTCACAGATCTGCTGTGACTGATTACCTCCCTCACAAATGAAATTTGCAGACCCCTGAGCCCTCTAGAGACGTCCTGGATCAAGAAGAAGCAGAAAGACTGTGCAATAATTTTAACTGCGCAACAAGGCGCTAAAACAAGGGCCCTCCCACTCCAATCACAACAGTGGGAGCCCTGATATAACGGTTTCCATGCAGAAAAGTATGTTAGCCATGTGGAAAAAAATCATGCCCAAAGCGATTTATCACCAAAGTACCTCACAAAAACGAATAACATGCCAGTAAACATTTTTATTAAAAAACAACATGTTTCAATGTCATGCAAAGCTATCACTAAGCCTGCTACCAGTCGCTACCACTGCAGAGAAGGCTTAAGTATTATTTCAGTGTTAACAGCATTTTCTCAGTCAAATTCTAGTCCCTAGAATATAACTCGACTGCGCATACATTTATCAGCCTGATACCAGTTGCTACTACTGCATTTAAGGCTGTACTTACATCATATGGTAACAGCAGTATTTTCTTAGTCAATCCCATTCCCAGAAAATAAAGTACTGCACATACCTCATTTGCGGAGGACCCCGCATGCTATTCCCAGATTCTGAAGTTACCCCACTCCTCAGAATGCCGAGAACAGCCAGTGGATCTTAGTTACGCCTGCTAAGATCATAGAAAAAAACTGCAGGCAGTTCTTCTTCCAAATACTGCCTGAGATAGAAAAACAGCACACTCCGGTGCCATTTAAAATAACAAACTTTTGATTGAAGAATAGTTAAGTAAAAACTCCAGCTCCTCTCGCGACCTCCTTCTTTGTTGTGGATTGCAAGAGAATGACTGGATATGACGTGTGAGGGGAGGAGCTATATAGCAGCTCTGCTTGGGTGATCCTCTTGCAACTTCCTGTTGGGAAGGAGAATATATCCCATAAGTAATGGATGACCCGTGGACTGAACACACTTAACAAGAGAAAAACTAGGCCCCAATAAGTTTTGTCACCAAACATATATAAAAAACGATTAACATGCCAGCAAACTTTTATATTACATTTTTATGAGTATGTATCTCTATTAATAAGCCTGATACCAGTCGCTATCACTGCATTTAAGGCTTAACTTACATTAATCCGGTATCAGCAGCATTTTTCTAGCAAATTCCATCCCTAGAAATATATTAACTGCACATACCTTATTGCAGGAAAACCTGCACGCCATTCCCTCTCTGAAGTTACCTCACTCCTCAGAATATGTGAGAACAGCCATGGATCTTAGTTACTTCTGCTAAGATCATAGAAATCACAGGCAGATTATTCTTCTAATGCTGCCTGAGATAAAATAGTACACTCCAGTACCATTTAAAAATAACAAACTTTTGATTGAAGTTAAAAAACTAACTATAATACACCACTTTCCTCTTACTACGTCCATCTATGTTGAGAGTTGCAAGAGAATGACTGGATATGGCAGTGAGGGGAGGAGCTATATAGCAGCTCTGCTGTGGGTGATCCTCTTGCAACTTCCTGTTGGGAAGGAGAATATCCCACAAGTAATGGATGATCCGTGGACTGGATACACTTAACAAGAGAAATGTAAATTAGATTCAACTTCTAAGGTACTGCTAATGCATCTATTAGCTCCGCCTGAGGATCCCTGAACCGCGACCCATATTTGGGTAGCTTGGAATTGACCCGGGGCACCATGAGATCCATCTCCGGCGTCCCCCATCTGTTGCAAATCTCCGCAAACTCCTCAGGATGGAGAGACCATTCCCCCGGATGAAAGGATTGTCTGCTGAGGAAATCCACTTCCCAGTTGTCCACACCCAGAATGTGGATCGCTGACAGCGAGCAGTCGTGAGCCTCCGCCCACTCCAGAATCCGAGATACTTCCCTCATTGCTAGGGAGCTCCTCGTTCCCCCCCCTCCGATGGTTGATGTAAGCCACCGAAGTCATGTTGTCTGATTGGAATCTGAGCCTTCAGAGCATTGAAGATCGCTCAAAGTTCCAAAATGTTGATCGGGAGGAGGGATTCCTCTACAGTCCATATGCCCTGTGCCTTCCAGGCACCCAAAACAGCTCCCCATCCTGAGAGACTTGCGTCCGTAGTCACAATCTTCCAGGATGGTCTCAAGAAGGATGTCCCTTGGGACAGATGACCTGGACAGAGCCACCAGGAGAGCAGTTCTCTCGACAGGTTGTTCAGAGAAATCTGTTGAGACAGATCCGAATGATCCCCGTTCCACTGTCTCAGAATGCACAGCTGAAGTAGTCTGAGATGGAATCTGGCAAAAGGAATGATATCCATCATGATGTCCATGAGACCAATCACCTCCATACACTGAGCCACAGAGGGCCTTAAGGAGGTCAGGAGGGCAAGACAAGTGGAAGTTAGCTTGTAACGTCTCTGGTCTGAAAGGAATATCCTCATGGATATGGATTCTATTATAGTACCCAGGAATTCCACCCTGGTATTGGGAATAAGATAACTATTTTCTAAGTTTATCTTCCATCCATGAGATCGAAGAAGAAATAGAAGGGCTTTTGAATGGTCTTCTGCCAGACGACAGGATGGTGCTTGAACCAGAATATCAGATGGTGCTTGAACCAGAGTATGGCGCTACTGCTAGCAGAGCCCCTCTGACACTTCTCTGCAAACCTCCTGTGATGAAAGGCAAAGAATGACTGGGATATGAGGGAAGTAGGGGGAGTATTTACGCCTTTGGCTGGGGTGTCTTTGCCTCCTCCTGGTGGCCAGGTTCAGTATTTCCCAACAGTAAGGAATGATGCCGTGGACTCTCCTCATATTAAGGAAAAAAACAGAATTTATGCTTACCTGATAAATTACTTTCTCCAACGGTGTGTCCGGTCCACGGCGTCATCCTTACTTGTGGGAATATCTCTTCCCCAACAGGAAATGGCAAAGAGTCCCAGCAAAGCTGGCCATATAGTCCCTCCTAGGCTCCGCCCACCCCAGTCATTCGACCGACGGACAGGAGGAAATATATAGGAGAAACCATATGGTACTGTGGTGACTGTAGTTAGAGAAAATAATTCATCAGACCTGATTAAAAAACCAGGGCGGGCCGTGGACCGGACACACCGTTGGAGAAAGTAATTTATCAGGTAAGCATAAATTCTGCTTTCTCCAACATTGGTGTGTCCGGTCCACGGCGTCATCCTTACTTGTGGGAACCAATACCAAAGCTTTAGGACACGGATGAAGGGAGGGAGCAAATCAGGTTACCTAAACGGAAGGCACCACAGCTTGCAAAACCTTTCTCCCAAAAATAGCCTCCGAAGAAGCAAAAGTATCAAATTTGTAAAATTTGGCAAAAGTGTGCAGTGAAGACCAAGTCGCCGCCTTACATATCTGGTCAACAGAAGCCTCGTTCTTGAAGGCCCATGTGGAAGCCACAGCCCTAGTGGAGTGAGCTGTGATTCTTTCAGGAGGCTGCCGTCTGGCAGTCTCATAAGCCAATCGGATGATGCTTTTAAACCAAAAGGAAAGAGAGGTAGAAGTCGCTTTTTGACCTCTCCTTTTACCAGAATAAACAACAAACAAAGAAGATGTTTGTCTGAAATCTTTTGTAGCCTCTAAATAGAATTTTAGAGCACGGACTACGTCCAAATTGTGTAACAAACGTTCCTTCTTTGAAACTGGATTCGGACATAAAGAAGGTACAACTATCTCCTGGTTAATATTTTTGTTAGAAACAACCTTTGGAAGAAAACCAGGCTTAGTACGCAAAACCACCTTATCTGCATGGAACACCAGATAGGGCGGAGAACACTGCAGAGCAGATAACTCTGGAACTCTTCTAGCAGAAGAAATAGCAACCAAAAACAAAACTTTCCAAGATAGTAACTTAATATCTATGGAATGTAAAGGTTCAAACGGAACCCCTTGAAGAACTGAAAGAACTAGATTTAGACTCCAGGGAGGAGTCAAAGGTCTGTAAACAGGCTTGATCCTAACCAGAGCCTGAACAAATGCTTGAACATCTGGCACAGCTGCCAGTCTTTTGTGTAGTAAGACAGATAAAGCAGAGATCTGTCCCTTTAGAGAACTTGCAGATAATCCTTTCTCCAAACCTTCTTGTAGAAAGGAGAGAATCTTAGGAATTTTTATCTTATTCCATGGGAATCCTTTGGATTCACACCAACAGATATATCTTTTCCATATTTTATGGTAAATCTTTCTAGTTACCGGTTTTCTGGCCTGAACCAGAGTATCTATCACAGAATCTGAAAACCCATGCTTCGATAGAATCAAGCGTTCAATCTCCAAGCCGTCAGCTGGAGGGAGACCAGATTTGGATGTTCGAATGGACCCTGAACAAGAAGGTCCTGTCTCAAAGGTAGCTTCCATGGTGGAACCGATGACATATTCACCAGGTCTGCATACCATGCAGGAGCTATCAAGATCACAGAGGCCCTCTCCTGATTGATCCTGGCTACCAGCCTGGGAATGAGAGGAAACGGTGGAAATACATAAGCTAGGTTGAAGGTCCAAGGTGCTACTAGTGCATCTACTAGAGTCGCCTTGGGATCCCTGGATCTGGACCCGTAGCAAGGAACCTTGAAGTTCTGACGAGACGCCATCAGATCCATGTCTGGAATGCCCCATAATTGAGTTATTTGGGCAAAGATCTCCGGGTGGAGTTCCCACTCCCCCGGATGGAATGTCTGACGACTCCGATAATCCGCCTCCCAGTTTTCCACACCTGGGATGTGGATCGCAGACAGGTGGCAGGAGTGATCCTCCGCCCATTGAATTATTTTGGTCACTTCTTTCATCGCCAGGGAACTCCTTGTTCCCCCCTGATGATTGATATACGCAACGGTCGTCATGTTGTCTGATTGGAATCTTATGAATCTGGCCTTTGCTAGTTGAGGCCAAGCCTTGAGAGCATTGAATATCGCTCTCAGTTCCAGAATGTTTATCGGGAGAAGAGACTCTTCCCGAGACCATAGACCCTGAGCTTTCAGGGATTCCCAGACCGCGCCCCAGCCCACTAGACTGGCGTCGGTCGTGACAATGACCCACTCTGGTCTGCGGAAGCTCATTCCCTGGGACAGATGGTCCAGGGTCAGCCACCAACGGAGTGAATCTCTGGTCTTCTGATCTACTTGAATCATTGGAGACAAGTCTGTATAGTCCCCATTCCACTGTTTGAGCATGCACAGTTGTAATGGTCTTAGATGAATTCGTGCAAAAGGAACTATGTCCATTGCTGCAACCATCAACCCTACTACTTCCATGCACTGCGCTATGGAAGGACGTGGAACAGAATGAAGAACTTGACAAGCGCTTAGAAGTTTTGACTTTCTGACCTCTGTCAGAAAAATCCTCATTTCTAAGGAATCTATTATTGTTCCCAAGAAGGGAACTCTTGTTGACGGAGACAGAGAACTTTTTTCTATGTTCACCTTCCATCCGTGTGATCTTAGAAAGGCCAGAACGATGTCTGTATGAGCCTTTGCTTTTGACAGGGACGACGCTTGTATTAGAATGTCGTCCAAGTAAGGTACTACTGCAATGCCCCTCGGTCTTAGAACCGCTAGAAGGGAACCTAGTACCTTTGTGAAAATCCTTGGAGCAGTGGCTAACCAGAATGGGAGGGCCACAAACTGGAAATGTTTGTCCAGAAAGGCGAACCTTAGGAACTGATGATGTTCTTTGTGGATAGGAATATGTAGGTACGCATCCTTTAGATCCACGGTAGTCATAAATTGACCTTCCTGGATAGTGGGTAGAATCGTTCGAATGGTTTCCATCTTGAACGATGGTACCCTGAGAAATTTGTTTAGGATCTTCAAATCCAAAACTGGTCTGAAAGTTCCCTCTTTTTTGGGAACTACGAACAGATTGGAATAAAATCCCATTCCTTGTTCCTTTATTGGAACTGGGTGAATCACTCCCATCTTTAACAGGTCTGCTACACAATGTAAGAACGCCTGTCTCTTTATTTGGTTTGAGGATAAGTGAGACATGTGGAACCTTCCCCTTGGGGGTAGTTCCCTGAATTCCAGGAGATAACCCTGAGAAACTATTTCTAGCGCCCAGGGATCCTGAACATCTCTTGCCCAAGCCTGAGCAAAGAGAGAGAGTCTGCCCCCTACTAGATCGGGGGCTACTCCTTCATGCTGTTTTGTTAGCAGCAGCAGGCTTCTTGGCCTGCTTACCCTTGTTCCAGCCTCGCATCGGTTTCCAGGCTGGTTTGGGTTGTGAGGCATTACCCTCTTGCTTAGAGGATGCAGAATTAGAGGCCGGTCCGTTCCTGAAATTGCGAAAGGAACGAAAATTAGACTTATTCTTGGCCTTGAAAGGCCTATCTTGTGGAAGGGCGTGGCCCTTTCCCCCAGTGATGTCTGAAATAATCTCTTTCAATTCTGATCCAAATAGAGTTTTACCTTTGAAAGGGATGTTAAGCAATTTTGTCTTGGATGACACATCTGCTGACCAAGACTTTAGCCAAAGCGCTCTGCGCGCCACGATTGCAAACCCTGAATTTTTCGCCGCTAATCTAGCTAATTGCAAAGCGGCATCTAAAATAAAAGAGTTAGCCAACTTAAGTGCGTGAACTCTGTCCATAACCTCCTCATATGGAGTCTCTCTACTAAGCGAGTTTTCTAGTTCCTCGAACCAGAACCACGCTGCTGTAGTGACAGGAACAATGCACGAAATGGGTTGTAGAAGGTAACCTTGCTGTACAAAAATCTTTTTAAGCAAGCCCTCCAATTTTTTATCCATAGGATCTTTGAAAGCACAACTATCCTCGATAGGAATAGTAGTGCGTTTGTTTAGAGTAGAAACTGCCCCCTCGACCTTAGGGACTGTCTGCCATAAGTCCTTTCTGGGGTCGACCATAGGAAATAATTTCTTAAATATAGGGGGGGGAACAAAAGGTATGCCGGGCTTTTCCCACTCCTTATTCACTATGTCCGCCACCCGCTTGGGTATAGGAAAAGCGTCGGGGTGCACCGGAACCTCTAGGAACTTGTCCATCTTGCATAATTTCTCTGGAATGACCAAGTTGTCACAATCATCCAGAGTAGATAACACCTCCTTAAGCAGTGCGCGGAGATGTTCTAATTTAAATTTAAATGTCACAACATCAGGTTCAGCTTGTTGAGAAATTTTTCCTGAATCTGAAATTTCCCCATCTGACAAAACCTCCCTCATGGCCACTTCAGATTGGTGTGAGGGTATGACAGAACAATTATCATCAGCGCCCTCCTGCTCTTCAGTGTTTAAAACAGAGCAATCGCGCTTTCTCTGATATGTAGGCATTTTGGATAAAATATTTGCTATGGAGTTATCCATTACAGCCGTTAATTGTTGCATGGTAATAAGCATTGGCGCGCTAGATGTACTAGGGGCCTCCTGCGTGGGCAAAACTGGTGTAGACACAGTAGGGGATGATGTAGTATCATGTTTACTCCCCTCATCTGAGGAATCATCTTGGGCAATTTCATTATCTGTGGCAGTACTGTCCTTACTTTGTTTGGACGCTATGGCACAATTATCACACAAATTTAAATGGGGAGACATATTGGCTTTCATACATATAGAACATAGCTTATCCGAAGGTACAGACATGTTAAACAGGCTTAAACTTGTCAATAAAGCACAAAAAAGTTTTAAAACAAAACCGTTACTGTCTCTTTAAATTTTAAACAGAAAACACTTTATTACTGAATATGTGAAAAAGTATGAAGGAATTGTTCAAAAATTACCAAAATTTCACCACAGTGTCTTAAAGCATTAAGAGTATTGCACACCAAATTTCAGAGCTTTAACCCTTAAAATAACAGAACCGGAGCCGTTTACAAATTTAACCCCTATACAGTCCCAGCTATAGCCTTTGCTGCGACCTAACCAAGCCCAGAGGGGAATACGATACCAAGTGACGCCTTCTAGAAACTTTTCCAGCAACTTTCAGATCCTCACACATGCATCTGCATGTCTTGCTCTCAAAAACAACTGCGCAGTAATGGCGCGAAAATGAGGCTCAGCCTACAACTGGGAAGGCCCTCCCTGACTGGAAAAGGTGTCTAACATAGTGCCTGCCGTTTAATAAACGTTCCCCAAGTTTATAAATGTGAATTATCAGCATAAACATGTATAAAATGTCCAAATAAAGCAATCGATTTAGCCCATAAAAGTGTCTACCAGTTTTATAGCCCATATTAAGCCCTTTATTCTGTTTGCTTGACTAAGAAAATGGCTTACCGGTCCCTATGAGGGGAAATGACAGCCTTCCAGCATTACATGGTCTTGTTAGAAATATGGCTAGTCATACCTTAAGCAGAAAAGTCTGCTAACTGTTTCCCCCAACTGAAGTTACTTCATCTCAACAGTCCTATGTGGAAACAGCAATCGATTTTAGTTACTGTCTGCTAAAATCATCTTCCTCTCACAAACAGAAATCTTCATCCTTTTCTGTTTCAGAGTAAATAGTACATACCAGCACTATTTTAAAATAACAAACACTTGATAGAAGAATAAAAAACTACATTTAAACACCAAAAAACTCTTAACCATCTCCGTGGAGATGTTGCCTGTGCAACGGCAAAGAGAATGACTGGGGTGGGCGGAGCCTAGGAGGGACTATATGGCCAGCTTTGCTGGGACTCTTTGCCATTTCCTGTTGGGGAAGAGATATTTCCCACAAGTAAGGATGACGCCGTGGACCGGACACACCAATGTTGGAGAAAACTCTAGTAATTTCTATTCATAACTGTAGAGGTCTCAGATCAAAGCAAGTTAAAGGAATATCTTCCAAAGCCACAACCATAAAACCTAACACTTCCATGCATTGAGCCACTGAAGGTCGAAGAGAGGATTGAAGTAAAAGGCAGGCAGCCTAAAGCTTCTCCCTGCATTGGTCTGTGAGATAATTACGCATGTTGATGGAATATATTCCAGATTTATTTCCAGCCATGCATCCGAAGATACCAGAGTAACATCTCTGAGTGAAATGTTGCTAAATGTTAAGATGGCACCTGAACGAAGATGTCGTCCAAGTATGGCACCACAGCGACCCCCTGTAGTCTGACTACTGACTAAAACTTTTGAAAAGATCCTGGGAGCCGTAGCTAAACCAAATGGAAGAACTATGATTGGTAAGGTGCGCCCAGAAAAGCAAAACATAGATACTAAAAATAATCTCAATGAAATGGAATGAGAAGGTACGCATCCTTCAGATCTAAGGTGGTCATGAATTGACCCTTCTGCACCAGAGGAAGAATGGACACAATCGTTTCCATTTTGAAGGAAGGCACCCTTACATATTTGTTGAGGGACTTCAGGTCTAAGATGGGTTGAAAGGTTCCCTCCTTTTTGGGAACAATGAATAGGTTTTATAGAAACATCATCCCCTCTCTGCCAAAGACAGAAGGACAACTATTCCCATATACCGGGTATTCTGCAGAACGTATGAAGACTGCTCATTTTTTAGGCTTCCCTGAGATCCTTTATATTTGTATCCCTGAAATATGATGTCCAGATCCCAAGGATCCTGAATTGACTGAGCCCAAACTTTCCAAAACAGAGATAACCTGCCCCCTACTTGACGAACCATTCATGCTGACTTTTTGACTGGGGTTGATTTCTTGGGATGGTTGTTCTTGTTCCACTCCGGGTTTGGCTTTCAGGTATTCCTGAGGGTTTTAGACTTGGTTGTTAAAGCACTCCTCTGTGACTTGTTTGGACGAAGGGAGCGAAAATGTCCCATAGGACGTCCCTTAGTTCTAGCTTTCTTATCCTGGGGTGGAAAGGCATGCCTTTCGCCAGAAACAATAGAAATGATGGCATAGAGACAAATTATTTGAATAATACCGAGGCAAATTAAGGAATTGGCCATCTTTAAGGACTGTATGTGGTCCTGGATATCCTCCAAAGGGGATTCTACCAAAAACAGATCAGATAACGCATCACACAAAAAAAGGTGGCAGCCCCAGCCACCGCAGCAATACCTACAGTTTGTTGCAAAAGCAAGCATCCTGGAAAAAAAAAAAAAAAACCCTTTCTCAGATATCCCTCTAACTTCCTATCCATAAGAACCTAAGAGATGTTCTATCTTCCAGAGGAATACTAGTATGTTTGGCCAGGGTAGAAAAGGCGCATTCTAACATAAAGACCATACTCCATACTTCAAAATGGTTATACAGAACAGGAAAACATTTTCTGGAAGCTTGGAGAAGGAGAAACATGGACACCAGAATGTTCCCACTCCTAGAATATAATGTCTGCCACAGGTACTGGTAACATCTCTATCAGTAACTTAAAGGGACAGTCTACAGCAGAATTTTTATTGTTTAAAAAGATAGATAATCCCTTTATTACCCATTCCTCAGATCTGCATAACCAACACAGTTATATTAATACACATATTACCTCTGTGATTACCTTCTAGCTAAGCCTCTGCAGACTGCCCCCTTATTTCAGTTCTTTTAAAAGACTTCCATTTTAGCCAAATCAGTGCCGACTCCTAGCTAACTACACGGGCGTGAGCACAATGTTATCTATATGGCACACATGAAATAACACCCTCCATATGTGAGAAAATGTCAAAATGTATTCAGATAAGAGGTGGCCTTCAAGGGCTGAGAAATTAGCATAAGAGCTTAACTAGCTTTAGCTTTCAACCAAAGGAACAAAGCAAAAATGATGATAAAGTGTAAATTGGAAAGTTGTTTAAGATGACATGCCCTATCTGAATCATGAAAGTATATTTTTGACTAGACTGTCCCTTTAAGGAAGCTTAGTTCCCTGAAAATAAAGGGTTGTAATCAATAGCAACTCTATGTATATAGAGAAATAGCCTTTTCAAAAGAAGGCAATATATATTGCTTAATCCACCATAAAACAGGGCAGGCAGATCTTACTAGGTCCTCCAGCCTGTTATGCTGTGGTCCTGACTAAAGTGGGCAGTAGAGCATACTAAAGTAGCCCATAGTAGGGAATAAACTATTTGTACAAGACTGTCCTGTGAGGCATGCACTAGACCCATATAAGTAACCCTTCTTAAATCATTAGATTACATAATAGGGCAAATGAAGACAAGCATCAACCTGTGTAATATCGGTCAGTAAAAGCACCGCAAAAAGCTGAAATAGTAGCTGACTTCGACAACAAACACCCATAAGGGTGCCGAGCACAAGTGAAAAATATCTCCTCCTTCCATCTGGCATCGAGCACCGAAAATTCCCCCAGGAAAGTCTCTATTATAAACTCCCTCTAATCTGTCACTCCATTTGGAGGAAACACACAACAGAGCCTGCGCTTAAAATTGTAGTAGAAACTTTACACAGTGTAAGTGGTAGGGGCGCTCTGTAGGCCGCATAACAAAAAATTAACAAGGCACGCACCCAGATGGACCAGTGGCCAGAAAAAGTTAACCTCACCGCCGCTGCTCCGCTGACAAGTACATCCTCCTAACCCCCATCCTCCAGACAGATGATTGGATTCTAAGTGGGGCACTATATATTCCCATGGGGCATTACAAAACTGTAGATGGACCCGCACTGGTTCCGAGAGCACTGATGAGTGATGCGAAAATAAAGTCGACCCAAACACACTGTGCGATCATGTAAATACATGAAATGAACACACTTCAGTCCCAATAAAGTTCCTCAGCATAAAACCATTATGGCTTCCATTCGCAGCAGGCTACTAGCCCTGTTACACTGGAAAGTACTGCCAAATGGTGTTTATAAATCGATCACGCACTATATGATCCTAAGCATACAATAAAATGAATATATCAGTGCCTTATTGAGAAGTGAACTCTGCCCTGAGGTCCCTTATGTGGCCCAGAATTGCTCTGTAATTAGTGCAGTAATATCGGAGTAACTAACCACTTAGTATCCTACCTAGACTGCAGGCAATCTGGCTATATACCCTTCTCTTTAAGGCAACAAGCCATTAGAGGGGACAAGATAAGAGATAAAAAAAATCAGGACTTACCCAGCTTCTGTCTTTCCAGAGGGAACCCAGTTGCTAGCAGAGTTTTTCTTCAGACAGGGTCCTGTAACACAAATGAAAATCAGTGTAACTAACACTGTTTGCCTAGAAAGGGAGGATAGCCCAAATACACTGGAAGGAGGCTTGGGAACTTTCCTGCAACACCCAGAAGCTAGTGCACACCAAACCTCTACCAAGAGTATTACATGGCTTTTAACAATTCCCCTGTCCTCTCTTGCAGGAAACAATCCATTCAGGGCTGTAACTTGAGAATCTTCAGCAGAGCACCTCTCTCTGCCTACCTCCATGAAATGAGGCAAAGAACTATTGAGAGTGTAGGAAAAGTGGGAAGAATATTTGGTGGCCAGGTGAAGTATTTCCCATAGGTTTTAAATAACTTTGTGGACTCTCACTGACATTAAAAAGAAATGTTATGCTCTGTCGGAATCACAAAAGAAAATTGTTGGGTTTTATAATCTTTTAAGTAGCTTCAGCACCATTTTGATGCAGGCTTGATCATGTGAGCCTGCAAATGAATGTTAAGAAGCTGTGGTCATACAACTGCTGCTTCTTAATGTATCTGCAACCTCACAGATTGCGAATGTTAGACAGCCCCAAATTTTTTGTTCTGAATGACAGACAAGCCCTGCTCCTGAACAACTGGTTGCACAAGAGCAGACTGCACATATATGATTGCTCATGCAATGTTGTATTCTCGCAGTGGATGCTAAACCAGAGGCCTGAATGCATGTGGACAGGTTCTCTCAAAGAGAACCTTGTCTGCAAGGAGCTTCATAAATGGGGGCCTTTAAAATATACTGGAGAGCTGTATTACAGCAGCCAGGTCCAAGTTGGACAACTTTATTTATGAACAATTTGTAATTTGTGTTTGAAGATTACTCAAGCAATAAGAAATTGAATGATAAGTTTAAAAAGATTTATCTGAGGTATAGCTTAATCTGTTTTTATACATCTGGATGTAGTTTACACACAAACAAAAAAAACTTACTGTTTTGTGTGGTGTTGAGTACTTTTCAGAAAAATTGCACATTCACATTTAGCATAATAGTGCTGTGTCGCAAGTCTGATGTCAAGCAGGCACAGATTATAGCTTGGGCCCATCAGAATGACAGGTATTATTACTGTTTGGAATAAACACAACAATGCAAACTGCATAGACCAACTTGTGAATATTTCAGAATGACCTGCCATTTAGCCAAGTGCAAATTGAAATAGAGGATGCCAGTGTACAAATTATCACCACTTTATGTTTTTCCTTTTCAATATGACAAAAGAAAACATGTATGGGAACAGTGTTGTGAGCTGAAGGTCTTTCACATATAATCATAAATGTGTCCTTACTTAACACCTGCTATTCATTACAATAGGTAGAAAATCACAGATGGAAAATCTATCATAGAAGAAGAAATAGTTTTAAATATCTTAAAAAAAATTAAGTCTTTAAACAAAAACCATAAAAGGGATATTCCGGTCAAAATTTAAATGCACATAGATGAATTAAATCTTTGTATAGAAACATATTTGCAATATACTGCACATGTGTTAGTAAAAATGCTTCTAGTAAAAGTTATCACTGTTTTAGTGTTAACAGTTTTCTCTGCACGTGCATGTGAAGCATTAATAGATATTCTCAGTGCCCCAGCATTTTAAACACTGCTCAAAGCGCCAGTAGGGCTTGTATCATGTCAGTAATTAACAAATCGAGTCATTACCAAATGATACAAGCACTTTAGGCTCTCTAAGCAAGTGCTGGGTTTAAAATGATGGTGCATACTTAAATACACTTTTGAAACAGCTATAGCTTTTATTAGATGCATTTTTTGTATATTACAAAAATGTTTCTATTCAAAACTGAAATGCATCCATAGGGATTCCAATTTGTACTGGAATGTCCCTTTAACCCATCTACACATGTGCAACCCATATGAAATGATCTTGATATGTAATAAAGCAAGTTTGACAGATATAAGGTTTTAGGGAAACTGGATAACAACAGTTATTATTCCAAACTCACCAATATACTGCTGACAAGAAGCACCTCGAACAAAGTGGGTCCCAGGTTAAATACTAAAGCACTAAGGACAAAACTGATGCCTCTTGTACCCCTGTCAATGGCTTTGGACAGGGCTCCAGTTTGCCGGCTTAGATGGAAACCAAGGTCAAGGTTGTGCAGATGTAAGAAAACATTCTTGGCGATTCTCCTGATGGAACTCTGGGCAACCTTACTGAACACTGCGTTTCTCATTTCATTAAAGAGGGCAGAGCCAGCCCTAGATGCACCATCTGAAAGCAAAGCATATGGAGAATGAGCAAGCAGAGATGCAGTCTGTATATACATAAACAGCTATGGACATTTTGCCTGGGAGCACAATGTAAAGCACTATGACATTTCTCAGCCTGAAAAACATGGTAAATATTTACAAAATCGAAGAAAATTGAATTTTTGTATTTACAGTGGAATCTCATTCTTCAAATAATGAGTGACAACATGTGAAGCAGGTATAAATAAGTGATTTATACAGAAAGCGCAATTCTTTGAGCTTGTGTAGCTCAAGGCCACGTGAGAGTGTTTTAAAACATAATTTATGCTTACCAGATAAATTCCTTTCCTTCCGGATAGGGAGAGTCCATGGCTTCATTCCTTACTGTTGGGAAACACAACACCTGGCCACCAAGGGGAGGAAAAGACACCCCAGCCAAAGGCTTAAATATCCCTTCCACTTCCTCATTACCTCAGTCATTCTGCTGAGGGTAACTTCCACAGAGGAGATGAGGACATCCCCACTAGATCCGCAAACCACGTCCTTCGCGGCCACGATGGAGCAATCAGGATTACTGATACCCGCTCCTGCTTGATGCGGGCCATCACTCGAGGAAGAAGCTGTAATGTAGGGAAAAGATATATGAGTTTGAACTACCAGAGCACTGCTAGTACTTTTATTAAATCCGCTTGGGGAACCCTCGACCCATACCTGGGTAGCTTGGTATTGAGACGGGTTGCCATGAGATCTATCTCCGGCGCCCCCCACTTGCTGCATATCTCTGCAAACACCTCGGGATTGAGAGACCATTCCCCTGGATGGAAGGATTGCCTGCTGAGAAAATCCGCCTCCCAGTTGTCCACACCCAGAATGTGGATCGCTGACAGCGAATGGCTGTGGGACTCCGCCCACTCCAGAATCCGAGATACTTCCTTCATCCCCAAGGAACTTCTGATGGTTGATATAAGCCACCGAGGTTATATTGTCTGATTGGAATCTGATAAACTGGGACGAACCCAGAAGTGGCCAAGCCTTCAAGGCCTTGAAGATTGCCCATAGTTCCAAAATATTGATCGGGAGGGAGGACGACTCCTGAATCCACAACCCCTGTGCCTTCCTGGCACCCCAAACAGCTCCCCATCCTGATAAACTTGCGTCCGTAGTTACAATCTCCCAGGATGGTCTTAAGAAGCACAGATGATCTGGACAGAGCCACCGGCTGTCTAATATTGAGACGGATCTGAGTGATCGCTGTTCCACTGCCTCCGCATGCACAGTTGTAAAGGTCTGAGACCGAACCTGGCAAAAGGAATGATGTCCATGCAGGACACCATGAGACCAATCACCTCCATACACTAAGCCACAGAGGAACTCAAGGAGGTCCAGAGGGCAAGACCTGCCAAAGTTAGCTTGCAACGTCTCTGGTCTGTTAGAAATATCCTCATGGATATGGAGTCTATTATAGTAACCAGGAATTCCACCAGGTACTTGGGATAATAGAACTCTTTTCCAAGTTTATCTTGCATCCATGTGATCGAAGAAGACTAAGAAGACTCCAAGAATTCTTCCGCAAGACAAAAAGATGGTGCTTGCACTAGAATATCGTCCAAGTATGGGGCTACTGGAATACCCTGAGTTCTGGCAATGGCTAGAAGAGCCCCCAGAAACTTTGTAAAGATTCTTGGAGCAGTAGCTAGACCAAACGGAAGGGCAATGAACTCTAAGTGCTGGTCCAGGAATGCAAACCTCAGGAACTGAAAGTGTTCCCTGTGGATTGGAGCATGAAGGTAAGCGTCCTTCAAATCTATAGTGGTCATAAACTGGCCATCCTGAATTAAAGGAAGGATGGACCTTATCGTCTCCATCTTGAAGGAAGGGACACTAAGAAATTTGTTTAAGCACTTTAGGTCCAGAATTGGGCACAAAGTTCCCTCCTTCTGAGGGACCATGAAAAGGTTTGAATAAAACCCCAAACCTCTTTCTTCGATAGGCACTGGGTCAACAACTCCTAAGAAGGATAGATCCCGAACGCACCCTAGAAAGGCATCCCTCGTTTCTGGTCTGGTAGACAGATTCGAGAGAAGGAATCTGCCCCTTGGTGGATGAGATTTGAAGCCTATCTTGTATCCCTGAGATGCCACCTCCAGGACCCACGGATCCTGTATGTCCTTGAAACAGATGTCTGAAAAAAGAGACAGTATGCGCCCGACACGGTCCGATCCCGGATCGGGGGCCACCCTTTCATGCTGATTTGTTTTCGGCGGACTTCTTATTCTGCTTGGATTTATTCCAGGACTGAGCCGGCTTCCAAGTACTCTTGGGTTGCTCGGACTTGGAGGAGGATGATTGTTATCGCTGGGATTTGTCAGAACGAAAGGAACAAAAATGAGAAGATTGTCGTCCCTTAGACTTGTTCTTCTTATCTTGCGGTAGGAAGGCAACCTTGCCTCCGGTAACCGTAGAAATAATGGAGTCCAGGCCTGGACCAAATAAAATCTTTCCCTTGAAGGGAAGAGAAAGGAGTCTGGACTTAGAAGTCATATCCGCAGACCAAGACTTCAACCAGAGAACCCAGGTGGGCTAGGACCGCAAAGCCAGAGGCCTTTGCATTTAGGCGAATAATTTGCATGTTCGCATCACATATAAAAGTATTAGCAATTCTCAGAGCTTTAATTCTGTCTAGAATATCCTCGAGGGGAGACTCCACCTCAATAAGTTCCGACAGAGTCACACCAGTAGGTAGCCGCTCCGGCAACTGCAGCTGCCGGTTGAAAAAAAAATCCTGTATGTTAAAACATCTTTCTCAGAAAGGATTGCATTTTCTTATCCATTGGCTCTCTGAACAAACAACTATCCTCAAAAGGTATAGTAGTAGGTTTAGCAAGCGTAGAGATAGCACCATCCACCTTAGGAATGGAGCCCCACAAATTCAGTTGAGAGTCCGGGACCAACTTTTTAAAAGTAGACGAGGGGGGAAAAGGAAGAACCAATTCTTTCCCATTTGTTCTTAATAATGTTCACCACCTTAACCAGCACAGGAAAAGTCAAAGGAACTTTCCTGTCATTGTAAACTCTGTCTAATTTAGGTATCATAGGTTCTACAGGCAGCGCTGCCTCTGGAACCTCTAACGTAGACAGAACCTCCTTTAATAAAAAACACAAGTGCTCAATTTTAAATCTAAAGGACGGTTTCTCCGCAGCAGGAGGAGGCTTAGATGCTAAGTCTGCAGGAAGAAGGCCACCTCCGGATGGAAGATTAGATGTGCTACAGGGAACTGCATGTAGAGTGGATAATGTAGCAACGGTAGTAATCTATATAATTATACTTTATAACGGTGTTAAGGCAAGTGGAACATAATTGAGTGGGCGGGAAAACCAGAGAATCCTCACAATATAAACAGGTATGATTTAGTACAGAAGGAGTACCTTCTAAAATGTCAGAGTCCTCCATTGCTCATGTTATACCCACAGGAGGACACAAATAAAAATGTTTTTTAATTATAGAAAACTGCACCTTTATACTCCCAATGGCGGGGGCACTCACCACCTTCTAGACCCAGACAGTTAACAGAGGAAACGCTCTCCTCTGATTCAAGTCTCAGCCGGAATGGAGGCAATGAACATAGACCACACCCGGTCACATGGAGTGCAAGACAGTACTTCCCTGTTATTACAAGTACAGCAAGTAATAGGAGCTGTCCAACACTTTCAAAATCGAAAGTGAAACTTAAAATTGAAACCTGTTTTTTCCAGCCAAAAACACAGTCTATCAGCCCAGAACAAAATCACACAAAGCAGCATGTAAATAATTAATACACTGAATAATTAACCCCAACTGTTCAATAAACCCCCTTCAGAGGATATTAACCCTGGATCCTATCAAGGTTAAAAAGGAGCCACACTGTGACCCTGTTATAGCGTTTTATGTGTAAAAATTGAAACAATCTTACCTCCAGGATCCATGCTGTGGAACAGAACACAGCCTCTCAAGTGTGACAGTCTTATAGCAGCACTCCTGACATGGACTTGAGTGAGAGAAAGCAGGCAGTGAAACTCGTCAACACTGATTGCTTAGGAGCTGTTATTTCCTCTTACATTGAATCCTGTTGTAGCACAGCAGTAAGACTATAGGTTTGGAATCTGAAGACCAGGGTTCAGTGGCAAGCCTGTTCTACTCCAGTAATAAGTAAAGATTGTCTCTTCCACAAAAAGGCAAGCAGTGGGTAAAGAATGGGCACTTAAAAACAATTGCAGCTAACAAGATAATGTATATGCTTTTATACTCGGCTGATATGTTAATCTATTACAAGATAACAGAAAAGTCTTATAGTTACAAGGTTATTTTGGGTCTTTACCAAACTGCAAAAACATATCTTCTAAATCAGTGTTTTTCAACCGCGGCCCTCAAGTACCCCCAAGAGGCCAAGTTTTCATTATAGCTGAACTAGAGCACAGGTAAAATAATCAGCTGATCAGTAACCATGGTTATTAACCTGTTCTCACCCATCAGCTGATTATTTCACCTGTGCTCTAATACAGCTATAATGAAAATCTGGCTTGTTAGTGGTACTTGAGGACTGCGGTTCAGAAACACTGTCCTAAATAACTTAGTAGAAGCAAAATAAGAGGAATAAAAGACTGTAAAGGTATAACCAGGGGCAGAATCCAGCATTAATATTGTGGAATCAAAAATATAATCTATGGTGGAAATCACTATGGTTTGGATTATAGTTTATAAAATTAAAGATCATGAGTAACCACCTTGTGAAGAACAACATCCAAAAATAGCATTTTAGATGGTTCTGTAAGGTGAGAGGCATCAACAAGAGACCCAACAATGGAAAGTTAAGTAGACAAAATCTGTAGACACTGCCAAGTGACTAAAAGAATCTCAGCAAAGCATTACCTATCTGAAAGGGGCATACATTAAATACATTTTATAGACATAGTATTGAGGTTATTCCCTACCTCTAGACATGTGTGCTGCCATGTTGAAATCTATTTTGCACATGTACAGCAACTCTCCTTCAGATACCTGCAGTGTAACAGTGTTCTATAGTGGCATTCTAAAGGGACATTAAAAACTAAACAAATTTTATAAGCATAGTACTGAGGTTATTTTTGCCTCCCTCTAGCTATGGGTGCTGCCATGGTTAACCCCTTCATTTCTGTGAATTTCTGAGAAAAATTTGAATTTCAGAGAAAAATACAGAACATTTTTTTTTTTTTTAAATGTTTTTTATTGAGGTTTTTAGAAATAACAACCAATAAAGAATGTCCGGAAAACAATTCCAATAGGATAATAACATGCATTTACATATCAAACGAGGTGTTAACATAAAGAAATAACATCCAAATACAAATATGGTAGGCATATCCACTCTGAGTAAATTATTATGTAGCTATCTCCTTAATCAAAGCTATTCAGTGTACAGTAACAAAAAAAAAAAAAACAACAACAAAAAAAAGAGGATGACTGCATTATGCGCCATAGTAGTACATTACACATTCCTTAAGGACTGTCAAAGATGAGAGATCACAACTGATGAATACTACAGGAGGTTATCTAGGACATAGAATTCTGGAACCTCATTTTAAATTTATTTTATAATAGAAATGGTCCCCACTTTGCAATAGAAAATATTTATTAGGTTATCTTATTCGAGAAGGATTGGGGCAAAGTGGGGGTTAGCTACAGGGTTTTTGGGGAAAGGAAGTACAGCGGGAGAGAGCTGCTCTAAAATGAAGTAAAAGGGAGAGGGGGGGAAGGGGGGCGTAGCCAATTCGTATGTCAAATTAGTAACTACTGTTGGGTCTCTGAACTTTTGAATACAGAATATATAAGGCTAACTCCTGAATATGCCATGTGTAGGGGGGATGACCAAAATATGTGTGTAACTCTAGGGCAATGTATATGTAGCTCACTAGTGACTCATGCCAAAATATAAGGGAAGGAAGGTACTGAATATGATGTTATAGTATATAATAAATCTTTCTGTGTCTTGTCAGTGTTACTGACTAGTGGCACAATAGTCATATTAGGGGTACGTCACTATCCACCTAGAAAAAAATAGCAGTAATGACATGACAACAGAACTAATCTAACATTGTATAAACAAGACGGCCACGTGGGGCAATGGATTATTGAAAGTTCATAGTAGTTACCAGTGATCTGTCTCTCTCCTAGGGTGGGTGCTCCATTCTGAGCAAGTTAGGTAGAAGGGACGTGGGATATGACCCGTAGACGATAAGGGTCGACGGGAAAGGGGGGAGAGAGATCAGAGAGGGACTATGAGTGATTGTATATGTGAACATAGAAAATAGTGTAATAGTAAGTGGTGGTTCATTATCCCTGCTTCTCAGAGTACCACTTGCTTATTCCATTCTAAAGCTGTTAAAGGCTATGTTGCGGAGTATAGAACAAGTGTGTGTAACTCCCAACATAGTTGTATATGAGGGGGGAAGACTAATATATACTTTAGTCTCTATTATATATAATATACAGTATCATTATGGGATGGGTTGAGGTGCTACTAAAGGCAAAACTTGCGGTATAGAAGCTTCCCTGGTTCAGGGCCCCACTGAGGAACTATATAACACAAATTGTAGATCTCGTCATTTCTGTACAAAGCAGAGGAGTCAGAAGAGAGAGAATATAAACAAGAATCATGGCTACTGATTAAATGTATAGACACAGCTGCTAACATAAAAACACATGAAATTAACTTTACACAGCGTACTGGAGTATTCGTACATAGTTAGAACATATTTATATGACAGCAAATATATATCAGACCTTCGCTCAATATGTTAAATGTTATGTGGAGTCTGAGTACCTTTGTTGTTTAGATCTACAAGGGTTAATAGTATATGCAGGTGCCTATATATGGAGGACATATGATCCCACTTTGTATTATAACTCACAACTCTAGGTTTGCCAGGAATAGTATTGAAGAGTACCACTATTGATAATGGGCCATATACACATGCTTGATCAATAATTGCAGAAATTAAGGTAGAAAGATTCTAGGCATATACATATCTTGTATTAGACATCTACAGATAGCTGAGTTCCTGAATGAGATAAAAGGCTGCTGGACATCCCTAACACGCTAAACTGTCCCCAAGCACCAATAGCTATCTATTCCCATGAGCATAAGAGATTTACTGACAGCATAGTATTTTAGCCAGTTAAAAATATAAAAAGGTAATACATAGTGGTACTATCTATACAGGAGAGAGCTTAAACCACGATCTGTTAATATATAAATCACTTGGAGTATAAATAGCCTACATATCCCCATAAATATGAGCAAAGTATAACAATCTGTATGTAGATATACAAGGTATGAGGTATGGGAGTATATAAGCTACAGTTCTGCATGTTCTAGGGCAAAATAAAAAACCTAGCTAGGGGTTAGATGACATATAAGATAGACGTTGCCAAAACAGTGATTACAGGGTAAAAATGCTTAACTTAGTAAAAACATATAACTTGCAGGCTATATTAGTGAGAGTTAAGACCGCTGCAGCAGGTATCTTTCTATAATAACATTATAAATACATAATAATGAGACATGCTCATCTGCCTTAGATATTGCTTGGTATCTAAAACTGCTAATATAAGATACTACTCATTTAACACTATCCATATAGGACAATAGACAGAGGTAGGCGCAGTAGAAAAAGATAACTAGCTAACATAATATAAATGAGCAACTGTATTTCAATAGGACTGCAGAACTGTTATCAGCCAGTGTGTGCATATATTATTGCATCAAACCTAAGAGTCATCATCAATACGTGCCAGTCCGAAGGAAAAAGTAAATGCAGTCTTTAAATATATGCTTGTATGTGCAGTTAGTAGTAAAATTAACACTACCCAATCCCAGCTCTAAGGACACTGAGCACATATCTGGGATGACTAAAATGGAATTTATGATGGATGCGTTGGTGGTGTGGATTCATCCATTCAATCATCCATTGGCTTTTGTGGATACCAGAATGGTGTTGGGGACTTTCTTGATCTTTCTGTACTGCAATAGTCTGGGTGTCAACCCTCCTCTCTTTAGTTGCCTTGCTGCTATATATCAGGAGGCCGGCCGCACCATCCTGAATATCGGACAAAAAGGAGTCAGTGGCAAGTCTGCCCTGCTGTGTCACCATACTATTTTCAGCTGTAATATATAGATCTCCAAGTCTCCGCTTAGGTGATGTAGATTTCATCTTGAATTCCATCTCTTCGGTCTTCAAAGAATAGCTCCGATGCGTTTCCTCTGAGGGAGAATGGACATCAGCATCATCTTGCGTACTGTGTGAAACGGCGACCTCCCACTCCGCCATCTCAGGAGCGCTAAGATCACCCATCCCACGTGGTTCTTTGATTGTACGTACAAGATCTATGAAGTTGCTTTGCATTTGCTGATCCAGCTTCAAAAGAATTGTATCCGACTATGACCGTTCTCCTCCATAGTCATAGTAAGACTTATAGTTAGCTTAGGTATTCTTATGGCATATACTATAGCCCAGTTAGTTGGTATGGAGAATGAGGGAGAATTCCGCAGGCCTGATCACTAGTAGCTGTGATTATATTATAGCGTCTACAGGCGGATCAGTGAGGAGCCATGTAGAAATCACCCTATTATGTGGTCAATTAACCATGGTGGAATTATGCAAATTAAAACAGTTCAAGTGCACTCGCCTGAAGTTTGTGTGTGAGCGTTCTGTTGAGTAAGTGGAGTAGGACTGTAATGGCCGCTCAATGCCAATCAGGTCCACTTCATCAAGGAGTGTTATATCGTAGCTCCTGCTCGTCAAGCTATCTCAAAAGTTCAATTCCTGAGATCTCTGTAGTATGTGAGTAACGTTATAGTAGATATTTTAGTAGGTTACTCAGAGGAAAAAGTATATAATATAGCTATAAACAGGAGCTATTAGAATATACGTCTGTGCTCTCAATCGGCTAGCTCCGCCCCATCACAGAACAATTTTTAGCATTTTTGCTATCACTCCATTGAAACAGAAATAGAGCCTTTTTTTTATTTTACCATATATATATATATATATATATATATATATATATATATATATATATATATATATATATATATATATATATATACACACACACACACAGTATATATATGTATATATATATATATATATATATATATATATATATAACGGCGTGCAAACCGGACTCCCAACAGAGCAGTGCTCTGTTGGGAGTCCGGTTTGCACGCCGTTGCAAACAATGCATGCTGCATTACAATAATCATAATTGTCTTGAAGAAGGCCCATAAATGGGTCAAAACGTCGACATTTAAAATTAATGTGAAACAAATTTGGAAATTAAATTGCACCGTTTTTTACTTCAATACAAGTCCTGTGAGTGCCCTCCTACATCTAGACATTTCTAAATATTTACACGAGGACAGCACCCAGGCCGTGATTACACTTTTTATGGAAGGAGTGCTTGGCTACCGGCTGTTGGTCTAAGACCATTTTGCTATATTTTGTGCCACCTTTTTGCCGCCAAATGCAACCATATTTTAAAAAAAATTGTTAACTTTTTCACAAATGTTGAGTTTCTCACTGAAATTATTTTACACACAATTACTGAAGTCATAAGACAAATGGTGGTAAAAGGTTCTCTGGGGGTCCCTTTTGTTCAGAAATAGCAGGCATGCATGGCTTTGCAATTCATTTTGGCAATCAGATAGCAACTAATTGCAACTGCGCACAGAGCTTCTGAAATTCCCAGCACTGAAGGGGTTAATAAGTTAGCTGGTAAAGGTAATAGTATTCTGATGCAGGGATTACCCTCCCACCTGACACTTCCCAACTCCCTAATTCCTCTCAAATGCCTGGGGGCAGCTACACTACAGAAAAATGTAATATTTAATACAAAAAACTTTTTTTTTTTTTTTTTGGGGGGGGGGCAAACTGGGTTTTGGCAGTACCCAAAATGGCGGCAAATAGGTAGCGGGGGGAGGGTTAGAGAGCTGTTTGTGGGGGATCCATCACAGCTGAATAGATAGATAGATATATATATTTTTTTTAAAAAAAAAAGCCTTTTATTTTAGTACTGGCAGACTTTCTTCCAGTACTTAAGATGCCGGGGACAATTGTAGGGTGAGGGAGAGAAGAGAGCTGTTTGGGAGGGATCAGGGGGTGGGATGTGTTAGGTAGGAGGCTGATCTCTACACTAAAGCTAAAATTAACCCTACAAGCTCCCTATAAGCTACCTAATTAACCCCTTCACTGCTGGGCATAATACAAGTGTGGTGCGCAGCGGCATTTAGGGGCCTTCTAATTACCAAAAAACAATGCCAAAGCCATATATGTCTGCTATTTCTTAACAAAGGGGATCCCAGAGAAGCATTTACAACCATTTGTGCCATAATTGCACAAGCTGTTTGTAAATAATTTCAGTATGAAACCTAAAGTTTGTGGGATTTTTTTTTTAATTTGATCGCATTTGGCGGTGAAATGGTGGCATGAAATATACCAAAATGGGCCTAGATAAATACTTTGGGTTGTCTACTAAATATATATATATATATATTTACACACATTTAAGGGATATTCAGGGATTCCTGACAGATATCAGTGTTCCAATGCAACTATCGCTAATTTGGGGGGGGGGGGGGGGGAACGGTGCTTCTTGTATGTATTGCCCTATAACTTGCAAAAAAAAGCAAATAACATGTAAACATTGGGTATATCTAAACTCAGGACAAAATATAGAAACTATTTAGCATGGGTGTTTTTTGGTGGTTGTAGATGTGTAACAGATTTTGGGCGCCTAAAGTTAGGAAAAGTTTGATTTTTTTCATCATATTTTATTTATTTTTTTATAGTAAATTACAAGATATGATGAAAATAATGGTATCTTTAGAAAGTACATTTAATGGTGAGAAAAACGGTATATAATATGTGTGGGCACAGTAAATGAGTAAGCAGAAAATCACAGCTAAACAAAAACACAGCAGAAATGTAAAAATAGCCTTGGTCCCAAACAGTCAGAAAATTGAAAAGTGATGTGGTCCTTAAGGGGTTAAAATGGGACACATATGAAAAATACATATGTCAGGGCTGTTTTCAGGACTGTTTAAATAAATATTTTGCATAAGATCCTTGACATGTATTTTTCATGTGTGTCCCTTTTTAAAGCGGCAATATGGTCACCCTAATAATATGGCAAATTCCAAAATACAATATGCAGAATCACACACATCATTTCACAATGGATGATTCTACTGGTTTAGACATCTAAATAAAATGTATGTTTGAAGGATAGCAAAGGTTCTTGAGTTTGAAGGATAAGGAGAGCATGACACATATTTCCTCCATCTAGTAATCCTATCTACACATAGCACATAATCCCACAACATCATTGTTTATCACCATCGCTCAGAATCCCAGAAAGAGGCGTTGTTTCATTTTGGATTACCACTTATGCACACACAGACTTGAACCACTGTTTGATAATTTAGTGACTGTATGTATTCTGCCTTGTGTTTTAACCTATTTTAAAATTGCTCTTGAAAAAGATGTTTATAGACGTTGAAACGCGTTGAGCTAATAAATACTTTTTATCCAAATTGGAATATTTTAATCATTCTGCTGTGACGGCCGGAAGTTCTGTATTAATGAAGTAAGTTTCCATTTTACTCCCAGTTCCACAAATACCTTTCTGGAGCATCATCACCAGATACCTGAGTGAGACACTCCATAAAAGTGGATATTATGCAACTTATGGAGTGAGTATACTGCACCTTTTTTTAATTGGCTTTAACACACACAAGCAGCCTTTTTTTTCTCTTTATCATCAGAGAAATGATCACTCTTCAAAGACCAGCACCATCTACCATTGTTTATCAATTTTGATAATAGAAGTCAACTGGAAACTTTGTAAAAATCAAATGCTCTGTCCTAATCAAATAGGACATAATTTAAGCTTACCCGATAAATTAATTTCTTTCAAGGTGGTGACAGTCCATGATCCACTACTCATGGGAATTACTCTTCTCTACCACTAGGAGGAGGCCAAGATTCCCAAACCCTAAGAGCCCTATCCTCACATCACACCATACCTCAGTCTAACGTATGGCCATAAATGGAGCAGGGGGAAAAAAAGAGGTGCTAAAGAAAAAAAAACCTAAAAATACATGGGTGGGGTTTCATGGAAAGAAAGAATTAGGTAAGCATAAATTATGTTTACTTTCATACAGGTGGTGAGAGTCCACGATCCATAACTGCTGGGAACTAATACCCAAGCTGTGGAGTCCACAAGTAATAACAAAGAGGGGGATTTAAAAACAACTTTTTCTTTTGTAAGATGAGGATAGTCCATAGGTTTTCATAACATGTGTGATATATTTCCTGCCACTAGGAGGCGGTAAAGAACCCTAACTCCACAAGACTCTCTTCTAGTTTTAAAAGCTTCAAGTGCTCCCTAAAGACTCTACTGTTCAGGGATGCATACAACCTACGCTAACCTTACTTTATACCAGTTCGTCTCCTCCATTGCTATCCAGTTATCCCCCCTAGCATGTAAGCTTAAGAGTCCAGCTGTTTGTTGATCACCTTCTCAAGAGCTGACTACAACAGTGCAACTCTTGGCAGGGCCCTCTACCCATTTGATCCCTATAACTGTTTTTTTTTTTTTTTTTTGTACTCCGCCTTTGTTAATAGCGCTGCGGAATCTGTTGGCGCTCTACAAATAACCGATAATAATAATAATAATAATAACCGCTTTAATTCCTCCCACCTCCTCTCCCCACAGCTTGTTCTTGGCCTCTGAGTAGAGAAGTTGAGAGAATTGCTCTGTCAGCAAGATTTTATTATTTTCTATCAAATTATTGGGAGCTCAGACCTGACTTGAGACCCATTACACCTCTTCCTTCTTCACTCAGGAAAGACTTCAAGACAATGTATCCAAGATTATGAGTGAAGCAAGGGTAAAGCAATACCTCAATTATGGTGTGACAGACTCTGGCTACCCCAACTGGGTAGCTACGCCAAGAGGGTCCTTCCTGTCCCTGGAACTTGGAGCTATAGAGCGGAGAGAAGTGATTATAGCCAGAGCCCACCCAAATAACCACACAGAACCAGTATTCGGGCGGAACAAGAACATCCTTTATTGTGAAACACATACACTTATATACACCCAGCTCATCTTGATAAGGGTCTTATCTGACCCCCAGATATCCCGCCATTCCCTCCCCTCCAGACAGACTGGCGCCACCATAGGTTCCATAGAGTCCCCGTATTACCTAGGTCATGGGTTCGGGGTGATCCTGTGGGAGCAGCGGCTATTTCCTGAGCGGCATCGCTTGCCCTTCATAAGAATTACCAATCCTTAAAAGAGCGGAGCTCTGGGACAAAGGGCCGCTGGAGCAACCGAGGGTAAAGGTCAGCGGGGAACCTGGGTGGCTCATCCGGCTAGTAGTTCCATGAGCCCGGCCAGCCAGGGGTCAGGAGGCAAGCGATCAGCTCTTCCAGGAAGAGGTATAAACAGTGAGAACACAAAATGGAGAGAGTTTGGGACACCCCGAAAGTCACAAGGAGCCAGAAAACAAGGAAATAAGCAGTCACCCAGGTAGCAGGGGATGGGGGTATCCTTGGCAGCCTGGTATCCATGATATATGGCATGTCAGTACTCTCACGGGTAAATCTCTCAGCCTTAATTACCTCAGGCGTTGTGGGGACCCTGTCTCTGAGCTTCCACCTGAGGGGTTGCTGGTATATCTGCAAGTATCCTCTGCAGTATATTTACTTGCACTGGATGGGCTCTCTACTGGATCAGCACACTCTGAGGGAGAAAGGCCTTAGCAAGCTGGTAAGATACAGTGGAGGGGTGTTGCAATCCAGGTAAGTGACTCAAACATTAAACACAGCCCAGTAACTATCCTCAGCACTATCCTTGTATAGGTACTATTTAGTTGGGGGTTCTAAGCCTATACACACAGCGCACACAACTTCCTATGTGTTTAACACCAAAAATTATGGAATTAAGAGTTAAAAATCTGTTTTTTCCATTGCCTTATTACCCCTTAGCAGCCCTCAGTTTCTTGTAGCCTGGGTTAACTATATTTCTTCACAGAACAAAAAAGCTACACAGTCTCTTCAATAAAACTGCAATTTGCCTTATGCAGTTAGTGGTTCAGCACCACACGTTAGGTTTAGGGACACAAGGGGGATCAAAGGGGGGGGGGTTATTCAATATAATATGTGTACGGTGTGTTTTTTTTCCTCACAGGCCTTAGCCTGCAGATCATTCAGGACATAGGCTCTGCCCCCCCCCTTTGGCACCCCCTCTCCCTCCCTTACCGGATCTCCAAATGACTGAAAAAAATTCTCTGGGCCTGTCTCCAGTCCTTACAAGCTATCTGGGTCCAGTTTTAACCCTTTATATGTCCAGGAGGTGGGTGAGTACCCTCGTAGGAACTGCTGAAGGGGTGGGTAATAAAAATGTTTTTTTCTGAGGGAAATTCTTTTGCATTTTTCTCTGTGTTCTAGGGTTCTGAGGTGTTTTGTATAGGCTGTTTGTTGTATTTTGTGCAAATACACTGATAACGTAAAGTTTTGGAATATATATATATATTTAAATATATTCTAATTACCTGCAGTTTTGCTTATTTTGCAGTTATTTCTGTACCCCCACTTAAATTTGACTGACCCATTAGAATAGACCCCTAGGGAACAAATAATGCAGCCCAAAAAGCTTTCTACAGTTAATTTTTCCTGTTTATTATGCAAAACTGTTCCAGTGGACCAAATTAACCAGTTGTGTGCTAATTAATAAGTTCAACACTCATATTCATGTAGGCCAATTTGTTTGTAAACTAACACTTAAACGCTATTTTATGAAAAGTCCCATTGAAAGAAACTAATACCAGAATAGTCCACCATCTAAGCAAAAAACATTGGAATTAATTCGGAATTTGAACAGAGGGAGGTGTATACGGACAGAAAGGGACTTTATTTAATTTTACCCTGTTTTTGGACATTTGGCTTGCTTTTATATAGCCACTACTAGTGGCAATCACCTTTACTCTTAATCACTAACAGTGGTATCTGTCACATTTTACACTTTCAACAGGGTGCCCTTTGACCCCAACACTCAACGGCGGATCTACAGAGACTCAGCTGGGATAAAAAGCTGACAGCTGCTCCTGTGAGTAACACACGTCAGTCGATTTCTGGTTAAGTATAACTGGATCTACTCAGAACGGTTGTTCAAAACCGCAACATGAAAAACAAGCTTTATTGCTAAGAACATCAGGCTACTGATCTGTTTATACAGTCACGTCTACAGACCTCGATATCCTCAAAAGGGACAACATCTTAAACCTGCACCGCAGGTCTTTTCTCTGATATACAGAAGAATTTCTAGGAGTGTTGTTGCAACTATTTTTCCATCCTTATAAGGTACTTTTCACTTATTTCCTCCAATTGATGTATATTTTATCTTCCGAACATTTCCTTGAGTCATCCTATATAATAAAAGGCTAAGTGTGTTTGTCCGAAGCTGTCATGCGCAGTAGAGACTGCGCGCGAGCACAAACACACCTGGCCTTCCAACTGACCTGGTGTCGAGTGGTGGGGTGGGCGTGGCCAGGTTTGGCGTGGGCAGGGCCAGATGCCGGCCTGAGACAGAGAGCTCTAAAGAGGGGGATAGAGAGAGCAGAAGAGGGGGGGTGGAGAGAGGGAGAAAGACAGCAAAAGAGAGGGGGGAGAGAGACAGCAAAAGAGAGGGGGGAGAGAGACAGCAAAAGAGAGGGGGAGAGAGACAGCAAAAGACAGAGGGGGAGAGAGACAGCAAAAGAGAGAGGGGGAGAGAGACAGCAAAAGAGAGAGAGGGGGAGAGAGACAGCAAAAGAGAGAGAGGGGGAGAGAGACAGCAAAAGAGAGAGAGGGGGAGAGAGACAGCAAAAGAGAGAGAGGGGGAGAGAGACAGCAAAAGAGAGAGAGGGGGAGAGAGACAGCAAAAGAGAGAGAGGGGGAGAGAGACAGCAAAAGAGAGAGAGGGGGAGAGAGACAGCAAAAGAGAGAGAGGGGGAGAGAGACAGCAAAAGAGAGAGGGGGAAGAGAGAAAGCAAAAGAGAGAGGGGGAGAGAGACAGCAAAAGAGAGAGGGGGAGAAAGACAGCAAAAGAGAGGGGGAGAGAGACAGCAAGAGAAAGGGGGAGAGAGACAGTAAAAGAGAAGGGGGAGAGAGACAGTAAAAGAGAAGGGGGAGAGAGACAGCAAAAGAGAGGGGGGAGAGAGACAGCAAAAGAGAGGGGGGAGAGAGACAGCAAAAGAGAGGGGGAGAGAGACAGCAAAAGAGAAATGGGGAGAGAGACAGCAAAAGAGAAATGGGGAGAGAGACAGCAAAAGAGAGAGGGGGAGAGAGACAGCAAAAGAGAGAGGGGGAGAGAGACAGCAAAAGAGAGGGGGAGAGAGACAGCAAAAGAGAGGGGGAGAGAGACAGCAAAAGAGAGGGGGGAGAGAGACAGCAAAAGAGAGGGGGAGAGTGCACAAAAGAGAGGGGGAGAGAGCGCAAACGAGAGGGGGAGAGAGCGCAAACGAGAGGGGGAGAGAGCGCAAACGAGAGGGGGAGAGAGCGCAAACCAGAGGGGGAGAGAGCGCAAACGAGAGGGGGAGAGTGAGCAAAAGAGAGGGAGAGAGACAGCAAAAGAGAGGGAGAGAGACAGCAAAAGAGGGGGAGAGAGACAATGAAAGAGGGGGAGAGAGAGCAAAAAAGAGGGGGAGAGAGAGACACCAAACAAGAGGAGAGAGAGCGCAAACGAGAGGGGGAGAGTGAGCAAAAGAGAGGGAGAGAGACAGCAAAAGAGAGGGAGAGAGACAGCAAAAGAGGGGGAGAGAGACAATGAAAGAGGGGGAGAGAGAGCAAAAAAGAGGGGGAGAGAGAGACACCAAACAAGAGGAGAGAGAGCGCAAACGAGAGGGGGAGAGTGAGCAAAAGAGAGGGAGAGAGACAGAAAAAGAGAGGAGTGAGAGACACCAAACGAGAGGAGAGAGAGCAAACGAGAGGGGGGAAGAGAGAGAGCAAAAGAGAGGAAGAGAGAGAGAGAGTGCAAGAGAGAGAGAGAGAGCAAAAGAGAGGAAGAGAGAGAGCAAAAAAGAGGGGAAGAGAGAGCAAAAGAGATGGGGAAGAGAGAGAGCAAAAAAGAGAGGGAAGAGAGAGCAAAAGAGGGGGGAGAGAGAGCAAAAAAGAGGGGGGAGAGTGCACAAAAGAGAGGGGGGAGAAAGACAGCAAAAAAGAGGGGGAGAGAGACAGCAAAAGAGAGGGGGGAGAGTGCACAAGAGAGAGGGGGGAGAGTGCACAAGAGAGGGGGGGGAGAGTGCACAAGAGAGAGGGGGGAGAGTCCACAAATGAGAGGGGGGAGTGTGCACAAACGAGAGGGGGGAAAGAGACATCAAAATAGAGGGGGAGAGAGACAGCAAAAGAGAGAGGGGGAGAGAGACAGCAAAAGAGAGAGGGGGAGAGAGACAGCAAAAGAGAGAGGGGGAGAGAGACAGCAAAAGAGAGAGGGGGAGAGAGACAGCAAAAGAGAGAGGGGGAGAGAGACATCAAAATAGAGGGGGAGAGAGACAGCAAAAGAGAGAGGGGGAGAGAGACAGCAAAAGAGAGAGGGGGAGAGAGACAGCAAAAGAGAGAGGGGGAGAGAGACAGCAAAAGAGAGAGGGGGAGAGAGACAGCAAAAGAGAGAGGGGGAGAGAGACAGCAAAAGAGAGAGGGGGAGAGAGACAGCAAAAGAGAGAGGGGGAGAGAGACAGCAAAAGAGAGAGGGGGAGAGAGACAGCAAAAGAGAGAGGGGGAGAGAGACAGCAAAAGAGAGAGGGGGAGAGAGACAGCAAAAGAGAGAGGGGGAGAGAGACAGCAAAAGAGAGAGGGGGAGAGAGACAGCAAAAGAGAGGGGGGGGGGAGTGACCACAAAAGAGAGGGGGAGAGCGCACAAAAGAGAGGGGGAGAGCGCACAAAATAGAGGGGGAGAGTGCACAAAAGAGAGGGGGAGAGTGCGCAAAAGAGAGGGGGAGAGTGCGCAAAAGAGAGGGGGAGAGTGAGCAAAAGAGAGGGGGAGAGTGAGCAAAAGAGAGGGGGAGAGTGAGCAAAAGAGAGGGAGAGAGACAGCAAAAGAGAGGAGAGAGAGACACCAAAACGAGAGGAGAGAGAGCAAACGAGAGGGGGGAAGAGAGAGAGCAAAAGAGAGGTAGAGAGACAGCAAGAGAGGGAGAGAGACAGCAAGAGAGGGAGAGAGACAGCAAAAGAGAGGGAGAGAGAGCAAAAAAAAGAGGGGGAGAGAGAGCAAAATAGATGGGGGAGAGAGAGCGGGAGAGAGAGCAAAAGAGAGAGGGAAGAGAGAGCAAAAGAGAGGGGGGAGAGAGAGAGCAAAAGAGAGGGGGAGAGAGAGAGCAAAAGAGGGGGGAGAGAGAGAGCAAAAGAGGGGGGAGAGAGAGAGCAAAAGAAAGGGGGGAAAGAAAGAGCAAAAGAGAGGGTGGAGAGAGAGAGCAAAAGAAAGGGGGGAGAGAGAGCAAAAGAGAGGGGGAGAGAGAGCAAAAGAGATGGGAGAAAGAGAGAGCAAAAGAGAGGGGGGGTAGAGAAAGAGCAAGGGGTGGGACCGCTGTACTGCAAAAAATGGCCTATGTACACAGGCTTTAGGACTAGTTTATCTAAAATTTGACTAGTTAGTCCATTGATCCCTATTATTATGCCTGTCCAGAGAGACGTCCTCATTTTATATTTATTTGTTTTAATAAATTGTCTTAAATTGTATACATATCAATTTCTTAATTGTATTTATTATTTTATAGCTGTGCCTTACAGAACTTATTGTCCAGTATTTTTTATAAAACCATTAAAAATTTACCAGCCCTATCATACAATTGTTCCCCCTGAATTTCGTTTAATATAACTTTTCTGTTCAGACTAGATACTAAGTTTCTATTATGAACACTTAGTATTCAGTTGTTCAACTTGACATGTTACAATTAGTGTATATCGGTTAATGTGCACATTACCTAGCTAATCTGCAGATTAACTAGGGTGATCAGTTAAAGTGCAGACAAATTGTTTCATTTCTCAAATTACCTAGGTAATCTGCACATTACCTACTAGGCACTAGTTATAGTGCAAATGCACTTTAGCTGTAACATATATATATATATATATATATATATATATATATATATATATATATATATATATATATATATATATATATATATATATATATATATCAGTGATGTGCAGTCACTAGAGGCAGGTGAGGCAGTGCTTCACCTCTCATATGGGCAAAAATATATTTTTCTTTATTGACTTTAAAAAAAATAAAAAAAATTGTATTTTTTTTCCCCAGCATTTTTTTTCTTCACAGCTATATGTTGTGCAATGAAGAGGCACAAGCAGGTCTGCCCACCATTACACAACATGCTGCGCCATCTACTGGATGAAAGTGGTTAAGATCATTGCATGGCCCATTAACTGCTTATTTGAGGCAGTCCTATTTGGGCTGAACCAATCCAGTGAGAGGCATTAGTAAATGGAACTTAAAGTTGGGGCTGGATTTTAAATGATATAAAATAAAACAAAAACGGAAAAAAAACTACTTTCATTTATTTTGTTGCTGTCCTGTGAACCTGCTAGCTTTGCTAAAGTGAAAAAGAGAGTTCTGTTCTTCCCCTCTAAGTGCAGTGGAATGTGCCACTGTCACTTCCTGAATCCTTACAGAGCAGGAAGAGAGAGGCACAGAGAGCAATGTTTCAGCCCACATCTTATTGAAGTAAGATTTGACTAAAAAGGGATTCTGTTAGTGAAAAAGATAATTTAATGAATGTGGTTTAGTGTTTTTTTTTACTCTTTTACAGCAATGGATCGTTTTTGTATTTTGTTTACTCAAACTTTACACCCACTAACTTAGCAGCTTGCCTCTGTACTGTACACTAATGTATGGTCTCATTTAGTTATAGTCTCACTTAGTCTCTGTAGCTTTGCTGTTTTATTACTTAAAAATGCAGTGGTCCCTCTCCCCCCCTTGTATGTGTGTGTGTGTGTGTGTGTGTCTCTCTCTATCCATCTCTCTCCTTATGTGTTGTTCTCCCCCATGGTCTCTTTCTCTCTCTCTCTGTCTCTCTTCCTCCCCCTCAGACTCTCTCATCCCTTATGTGTCTCTCTAACCCTCTGTGTGTGATTGTGTCTCTCTCTAACCCTCTGTGTGTGATTGTCTCTCTCTCTCTCTCTCTCTGACCCTCTGTGTGTGATTGTGTCTCTCTCTAACCCTCTGTGTGTGATTGTGTCTCTCTCTCTCTTTCTCTCTAACCCTCTGTGTGTGATTGTGTCTCTCTCTAACCCTCTGTGTGTGATTGTGTCTCTCTCTAACCCTCTGTGTGTGATTGTGTCTCTCTCTCTATCTCTAACCCTCTGTGTGTGATTGTGTCTCTCTCTAACCCTCTGTGTGTGATTGTGTGTCTCTCTCTCTCTCTCTTTCTCTCTAACCCTCTGTGTGTGATTGTGTCTCTCTCTCTCTTTCTTTCTCTCTCTAACCCTCTGTGTGTGATTGTGTCTCTCTCTCTCTTTCTCTCTCTCTAACCCTCTGTGTGTGATTGTGTCTCTCTCTCTCTTTCTCTCTCTCTAACCCTCTGTGTGTGATTGTGTCTCTCTCTAACCCTCTGTGTGTGATTGTGTCTCTCTCTTTCTCTCTCTTTCTCTCTCTCTCTAACCCTCTGTGTGTGATTGTGTCTCTCGCTCTCTCTCTAACCCTCTGTGTGTGATTGTGTCTCTCGCGCTCTCTCTAACCCTCTGTGTGTGATTGTGTCTCTCTCTCTTTCTCTCTAACCCTCTGTGTGTGATTGTGTCTCTCTCTCTCTTTCTTTCTCTCTCTCTAACCATCTGTGTGTGATTGTGTCTCTCTCTTTCTCTCTCTCTAACCCTCTGTGTGTGATTGTGTCTCTCTCTAACCCTCTGTGTGTGATTGTGTCTCTCTCTTTCTCTCTCTCTCTCTAACCCTCTGTGTGTGATTGTGTCTCTCGCTCTCTCTCTAACCCGCTGTGTGTGATTGTGTCTCTCGCTCTCTCTCTAACCCTCTGTGTGTGATTGTGTCTCTTGCGCTCTCTCTAACCCTCTGTGTGTGATTGTGTCTCTCTCAACCCTCTGTGTGTGATTGTGTCTCTCTCTTTCTCTCTCTCTCTAACCCTCTGAGTGTGATTGTGTCTCTTTCTTTCTCTCTCTCTCTCTAACCCTCTGTGTGTGATTGTGTCTCTCTTTCTCTAACCCTCTGTATGTGATTGAATCATTGTGTCTCTCTCTCTTTCTCTCTAACCCCTCTGTGTGTGATTGTCTCTCTTTCTCTCTCTCTCTAACCCCTCTGTGTGTGATTGTGTCTCTCTTTCTTTCTCTCTAACCCTCTGTGTCTCTCTCCCCCGTCTGTCTCTCCCTCTCCCCCCGAATGCTTTTCTGTGTTTCTGTCTACCTTTTATTTATTTAATTAATGAATTGATAGTGCCACCTGATGGTGTGGCTTTATTTAAAGGGGTGAGGCCAAGCGCCCCACCATCTTTAAATTTCACCAGCCGCCACTGGATCAAGACATTTTTATATTTACTGCATAATGAAAGAATCTATAAGCATAATTTGCAGCATTAAAGTAAAAAGTATGTTTTAAACATATTTTAATGGGCATGGATTTCTAGATCTCATAATCAGAGCAAGCATTGTGTTATCTGGCAAGAGTTTCTGTTACAATCCTTTTAGACTAAAATCAGATGTTTACTAAGTTGACCAGTTTTCCAAGACACCATTTAAAGGGACATGAAACCCATATCAATCCCATATGCAAATTAAAATAACTTTCCAATTTACATCTAATATCTATTTTTTTCATTCTTTTGATATCCTTTGTTGAAAATCATATATAAATATGCTCAGTAGCTGCTGATTGGTGGCTGCACATAGATACCACATGTGATTGGCTCACCCATGTGCATTGCTATTTCTTCAACAAAGGATATCTAAAGAATGAAGGCGTATCCTAGCCACTGCCTCACCAGCCTCTGACGTCACTGATATATATATATATATACACACACACACTAAAGGGAGTCCCATGGTTTTTCCTATGATAATCCGTTCATATCACTTTTTTTAGAGAGCCTGGGGCACTTTCTTCTGAAAATGGAGGTAAAAACAAAATCTTAAAGGGAGGTGCGGCGCACTTTATGCATCATTCATTGCCCAGACACACTTCAACTTCTTAACAAGTTTATAGTAGTTTTCCCAAGGGTATAACAACTGCTCTCATTCTGTTTTTGCATTTATTAGCATCTTGGCCTCTACACTTCTAAGCATTGTATATTTCCCATTCTGCATTCTGAATTGTTACAGAATCGACTTCCCTGCAACCCATTGTGGAATTATGCAATGAGCACAAATAAACGTAAGAACATCGTACTGAGAATGTGAAATATCTGCCATTCTAGCTGTAATGTATCTGTGATAATACAGTTGAAAAACAAATAATACACTTTCAAGCACTTTAGCTTTTTAGAAAAGTTTGTTTCTCTCATGTAAACTGTTTATTGAAAAAGAAGCCGAAGAATGTTCCGATTTCGGCCGAGGGCAGATACGCTCCAGAGTGCTCTGTTCTAATCAGAGCCTCGGGCGCCGCAACTGCCTCTGGGAACCTTACCATGGGTCCCAGCCCGCACGTCTTGAAATTCTCTGTCTGGGAAATTATCTATCTATCGAATCTATAATAAATAGATAGATTCGATAGATAAATTACCAGACAGAGAATTTCAAGACGTGCGGGCTGGGACCCATGTTAAGCTTCCCAGAGGCAGTTGCGGCGCCCGAGGCTCTGATTAGAGAGGGGGGGAGAGACAGCAAAAGAGAGGGGGGAGAGAGACAGCAAAAGAGAGAGGGGGAGAGAGACAGCAAAAGAGAGAGGGGGAGAGAGACAGCAAAAGAGAGAGGGGGAGAGAGACAGCAAAAGAGAGAGGGGGAGAGAGACAGCAAAAGAGAGAGGGGGAGAGAGACAGCAAAAGAGAGAGGGGGAGAGAGACAGCAAAAGAGAGAGGGGGAGAGAGACAGCAAAAGAGAGAGGGAGAGAGAGACAGCAAAAGAGAGAGGGAGAGAGAGACAGCAAAAGAGAGAGGGAGAGAGACAGCAAAAGAGAGAGGGAGAGAGACAGCAAAAGAGAGAGAGGGAGAGAGACAGGGAGAGAGACAGCAAAAGAGAGGGGGAGAAAGACAGCAAGAGAGAGGGGGAGAGTGCACAAAAGAGAGTGGGGAGAGAGACAGCAAAAGAGAGGGGGGAGAGAGACAGCAAAAGAGAGGGGGGAGAGAGACAGCAAAAGAGAAATGGGGAGAGAGACAGCAAAAGAGAAATGGGGAGAGAGACAGCAAAAGAGAAATGGGGAGAGAGACAGCAAAAGAGAAATGGGGAGAGAGACAGCAAAAGAGAAATGGGGAGAGAGACAGCAAAAGAGAAATGGGGAGAGAGACAGCAAAAGAGAAATGGGGAGAGAGACAGCAAGAGAAATGGGGAGAGAGACAGCAAAAGAGAGAGGGGGAGAGAGACAGCAAAAGAGAGAGGGGGAGAGAGACAGCAAAAGAGAGGCGGGAGAGTGAGAGCAAAAGAGAGGGGGGAGAGTGAGAGCAAAAGAGAGGGGGGAGAGTGAGAGCAAAAGAGAGGGGGGAGAGTGAGAGCAAAAGAGAGGGGGGAGAGCGCAAAAGAGAGGGGGGGGAGAGCAAAAGAGAGGGGGGAGAGAGCAAAAGAGAGGGGGGGAGAGAGCAAAAGAGAGGGGGGGAGAGCAAAAGAGAGGGGGGGAGAGTGCACAAGAGAGAGGGGGAGAGTGCACAAACGAGAGGGGGGAGAGTGCACAAACGAGAGGGGGGAGAGTGCACAAACGAGAGGGGGGAGAGTGCACAAACGAGAGGGGGGAGAGTGCACAAACGAGAGGGGGGAGAGTGCACAAACGAGAGGGGGGAGAGTGCACATACGATAGGGTGGAAAGAGACATCAAAATAGAGGGGGAGAGAGACAGCAAAAGAGAGAGGGGGAGAGAGACAGCAAAAGAGAGAGGGGGAGAGAGACAGCAAAAGAGAGAGGGGGAGAGAGACAGCAAAAGAGAGAGAGGGAGAGAGACAGCAAAAGAGAGAGGGGGAGACACCAAACGAGAGGAGAAAGAGCAAACGAGAGGGGGGAAGAGAGAGTGCAAAAGAGAGGAAGAGAGAGAGCAAAAGAGAGGGAGGGAGACAGCGAAAGAGGGGGAGAGAGAACAAAAGAGAGGGAGAGAGACAGCAAAAGAGAGGTAGAGAGACAGCAAAAGAGGGGGGGAGAGAGCAAAAGAGAGGGGGGGAGAGAGCAAAAGAGAGAGGGAAGAGAGAGCAAAAGAGAGGGGGGGGAGCAAAAGAGAGGGGGGAGAGAGCAAAAGAGAGGGGGGGAGAGAGCAAAAGAGAAAGGGGGAGAGAGCAAAAGAGAAAGGGGGAGAGAGCAAAAGAGAGGGGGGGGGGGGAGAGTGCACAAGAGAGGGGGAGAGTGCACAAGAGAGGGGGAGAGTGCACAAGAGAGAGGGGGAGAGTGCACAAGAGAGAGGGGGAGAGTGCACAAGAGAGAGGGGGAGAGTGCACAAGAGAGAGGGGGAGAGTGCACAAGAGAGAGGGGGAGAGTGCACAAGAGAGAGGGGGAGAGTGCACAAGAGAGAGGGGGAGAGTGCACAAGAGAGAGGGGGAGAGTGAACAAGAGAGAGGGGGAGAGTGAACAAGAGAGAGGGGGAGAGTGAACAAGAGAGAGGGGGAGAGTGAACAAGAGAGAGGGGGAGAGTGCACAAGAGAGAGGGGGAGAGTGCACAAGAGAGAGGGGGAGAGTGCACAAGAGAGAGGGGGGGGAGTGCACAAGAGAGAGGGGGGAGAGTGCACAAGAGAGAGGGGGGAGAGTGCACAAGAGAGAGGGGGGAGAGTGCACAAGAGAGAGGGGGAGAGTGCACAAGAGAGAGGGGGGAGAGTGCACAAGAGAGAGGGGGGAGAGTGCACAAGAGAGAGGGGGGAGAGTGCACAAGAGAGAGGGGGGAGAGTGCACAAGAGAGAGGGGGGAGAGTGCACAAGAGAGAGGGGGGAGAGTGCACAAGAGAGAGGGGGGAGAGTGCACAAACGAGAGGGGGGAGAGTGCACAAACGAGAGGGGGGAGAGTGCACAAACGAGAGGGGGGAGAGTGCACAAACGAGAGGGGGGAGAGTGCACAAACAAGAGGGGGGAGAGTGCACAAACAAGAGGGGGGAGAGTGCACAAACAAGAGGGGGGAGAGTGCACAAACGAGAGGGGGGAGAGTGCACAAACGAGAGGGGGGAGAGTGCACAAACGAGAGGGGGGAGAGTGCACAAACGAGAGGGGGAGAGAGACAGCAAAAGAGAGAGGGGGAGAGAGACAGCAAAAGAGAGAGAGGGAGAGAGACATCAAAAGAGAGAGGGGGAGAGAGACAGCAAAAGAGAGAGGGGGAGAGAGACAGCAAAAGAGAGAGGGGGAGAGAGACAGCAAAAGAGAGGGGGAGAGAGACAGCAAAAGAGAGGGGCGAGAGAGACAGCAAAAGAGAGGGGGGGAGTGACAGCAAAAGAGGGGGGGGAGTGACAGCAAAAGAGGGGGGGGGGAGTGACAGCAAAAGAGGGGGGGAGTGACAGCAAAAGAGGGGGGGAGTGACAGCAAAAGAGGGGGGAGAGTGCACAAAAGAGAGGGGAGAGTGCACAAAAGAGAGGGGAGAGCACAAAAGAGAGGGGAGAGCACAAAAGAGAGGGGGAGAGAGCAATAGAGAGGGGAGAAAGAGAGAGCAAAAGAGAGGGGAGAAAGAGAGAGCAAAAGAGAGGGGAGAGAGAGCAAAATAGAGGGGAGAAAGAGAGAGCAAAAGAGAGGGGAGAAAGAGAGAGCAAAAGAGAGGGGAGAAAGAGAGAGCAAAAGAGAGGGGAGAAAGAGAGAGCAAAAGAGAGGGGGTAGAGAGAGAGCAAGGGGTGGGACCGCTGTACTGCAAAAAATGGCCTGTGTACACGGGCTTTAGGACTAGTTTATCTAAAATTTGACTAGTTAGTCCATTGACCCCTATTATTATGCCTGTCCGGGGAGACGTCCTCATTTTATATTTATTTGTTTTAATAAATTGTCTTAAATTGTATACATTTATTATTTATATTTATTATTTTATAGCTGTGCCTTACAGAACTTATTGTCCAGTATTTTTTATAAAACCAATTAAAAATTTACCAGCCCTATCATACAAATGTTCCCCCTGAATTTTGTTTAATATAACTTTTCTGTTCAGACTAGATACTAAGTTTTTATTATGAACACTTAGTATTCAGTTGTTCAACTTGACATGTTACAAATTAGTGTATATGTTACAGTTAAAGTGCAGAAATCGGTTAATGTGCATATTACCTAGCTAATCTGCAGATTAACTAGGGTGATCAGTTAAAGTGCAGAAAAATGGTTTCATTTCTCAAATTACCTAGGTAATCTGCACATTACCTACTAGGCACTAGTTATAGTGCAAAAAATGCACTTTAGCTGTAACTATATATATATATATATATATATATATATATATATATATATATATATATATATATATATATATATATATATATATATATATATACACACACACACTAAAGGGAGTCCCATGGTTTTTCCTATGATAATCCATTCATATCACTTTTTTTTAGAGAGCCTGGGGCATTTTCTTCTGAAAATGGAGGTAAAAACAAAATCTTAAAGGGCAGTGCGGAGCACTTTATGCATCATTCATTGCCCAGACACACTTTAACTTCTTAACAAGTTTATAGTAGTTTTCCCAAGGGTATAACAACTGCTCTCATTCTGTTTTTGCATTTATTAGCATCTTGGCCTCTACACTTCTAAGCATTGTATATTTCCCATTCTGCATTCTGAATTGTTACAGAATCGACTTCCCTGCAACCCATTGTGGAATTATGCAATGAGCACAAATAAATGTAAGAACATCGTACTGAGAATGTGAAATATCTGCCATTCTAGCTGTAATGTATCTGTGATAATACAGTTGAAAAACAAATAATACACTTTCAAGCACTTTAGCTTTTTAGAAAAGTTTGTTTCTCTCATGTAAACTGTTTATTGAAAAAGAAGCCAAAGAATGTTCCGATTTCGGCCGAGGGCAGATACGCTCCAGAGTGCTCTGTTCTAATCAGAGCCTCGGGCACCGCAACTGCCTCTGGGAACCTTAACATGGGTCACAGCCCGCACGTCTTGAAATTCTCTGGGAATTTATCTATCTATCTATCTATCTATCTATCTATCGAATCTATAATAAATAGATTCCATAGATAATTTACCAGACAGAGAATTTCAAGACGTGCGGCATGGGACCCATGGTAAGCTTCCCAGAGGCAGTTGCAGCGCCTGAGGCTCTGATTAGAACAGAGCACTCTGGAGCGTATCTGCCCTTGGCCGAAATTGGAACATTCTTCGGCTTCTTTTTCAATAAACAGTTTACATGAGAGAAACAAACTTTTCCAACTTTAACTACACGGAAGCAGTTAATGTGCACATTACCTAGGTAAAGTACAGATTCTGCACTTTAACTGAGCAAATCAGTTAATCTGCAGATTAGCTAGGTAATGTGCACATTAACCGTTTCTGTACTTTAACTGTAACACATATAATCATTACTAACATTGACCCTAGCTGTTTAGCGCCAACTCTTCTCTTTTATTTACATTCATTCTGTTTATTTATCCTGGAGGGGATATTTTAGTGTCAGCTGGGTCCTTTATTGTCTATGGCACTCTCTTTCTGTCTTTTTACATAATGCTAATTGTGTCCCACATCTCCAATTCGCAAGCCAGAATCCTGTCAGTCAGTTAGTGCCCATGTCTGTTTTTTTTTTTAATTTTTTATTGAAAGGAACACAAGGTATACATTGTAATATATTCCAGAAATGCTCAGAATACAAATTTCAAACTTCAAAATACAAATTGCAGCAGAATTACATATACATAAAATATCCATGTTTTACTTCAAACGTTTGTTAATTAGAGTACTATTATATATGAGTACCAAAACATATGTGGGTAGGGACTGTATGTATACCAAGATACTAAACATTCCTAGTCTTGGGAGATTTCCATAGATAACTCTTAAGAACAACTTAGACATTTCCATTATTTCCTTACTAAAAGAGTACGATAGACAGATATAAATTGAAGTATTCCTCTGATAGGAAACATATAGACTGATAGTCTTCTACACGTTTTGTTAGTGTGTAATGGTATTTTTCTAGGTGGAGTGAGTGTGAGACTACTTTTTTCCAAGAGGAAATATGTGGGAGTTCTGTTTTTTCCCAGTTTAAAAGGATATCATTTTTTTTTGCTGAATTAACCATTATTGTTAACAGTGTAAACCTCAATTTACATTTCATTTTAGGGAATGGGTTGAAGAGGAGGGTCCATATAGTAAATGGGATTGGGATATCTAAAACCCACTCAATTTCTATGGTAAGTTGTTTCCAGAGGTTTTCAGCTACTGGACATGACCACCATATGTCTCTCCAACAGTCAGCAGATGTGTTGATTTAAAATGTATTTCCAGTATAGAAATGGAGGAGGAAGATTTACTCATATTAGAGAATATAATTATCCATTCTTTTTTAGAGAGAGACCAACTTCTGCTTTCCATTTGCTTATATAGGAGGGTAGTGGGTTAGTATAAGATATGAGAATCTGCTTATGTATGAGAGATAGAATGCCTTTATTGGGTTGAGGATGTAAGCACATGTTTTCGAAGCCTGTGAGTGGGCGATGTAGAGATGCTCTGTGAGGGTGTGTTCGATAGTAGTGCGCTAATTGTAGGTAAGTAAACCAACTTTGAAATCGTGGGCCTAGTATTGTACAAATTTCGTTATGCGACTTTAGTTTACCATCTTGATGTAGTGCATAAGATGGTATTGATTCTTATTAATGGTGTCAATGGGGATTGCCTGCTGGAAATAAGAGTGTGAGGAGATTGTTGATGGATTTGTCCCAAAGTCTATATGTTTTTTTCACGCTTATAGGGGTATTTGGGGAAAAGTTTCTAACATTGGGAGGGAGCCAACAGTATCCTGTATATTGGGGAGTACAGAATTGATGTGAGTTGCTAGTATTTTAGCGAAGAGTTTTATATCAACATTCAACAGGGAGATAGGGTGAAAATTTGTTGGGTTTGTTGGTGGTTTGCCTGGTTTGGGAATTACTGTAACTCGTGCCTCTAACATTGAGGACGGAGAGGGGTTGTCTTATGTAGCTTTGTTAAAGATTTGTGTGGGGCTAAAAATGAAGAGAATTTTTGGTAGTATGCGAAGGAGAAACCATCCGGGCCTGCTTTTCCTGTGTTTTAGAGTTTTAATGGCAGAGTCTCTTGTATAGTAATTGGCTGGTTTAACTGTTGTAATTGGTCGTCATTTATTTTGGGTAGTGGGCAATTTGTAACATAAGTGGAGAGATTGTGTATATGTTCGAGTGAAGGGGGATCCGTTTGTATGTTATGTAGGTTTGTGTAGTATTCTTGATTGATATTCGATTTAAATATAATAGTCTAGGGTACTTCGCACTTCTTTGAGATCTTTTTCTATTGTAGTGTTAGTTGGGTCTTTTTTGTGCAAAGTCCAATTTGGTGAAGGTGTTTGTCAAGTCTTTATATTGTGTACAATTCATGTGCTGGGCATGGGCTTAAAGCTTGATGAGTTCTCCTCTTAAAACATATTTATGTGCCCCCCAAATCATGTAATTATCTTTAATAGCGTTGGAATTGTGAGTAAAGTATTCAGAAATGGTTGGAGATAATATAGTAATTTTATTGGGATTTTTCAGCAGGGATTCATCTAACTTCCAGGTGTATGGATCTGAGGGTAATTCAGGCCATGAGACTTTCACAGCTGAGTGGTCAGACCATGATGTGGGGGGATATCACTAAAATGGATGTATGCAAGGCCTTTTTGGTTTGTGAAGATATAATCAAGTTTACTTTAAGATTTATTGGGATGTGAAAAAAGGTGGTCGTCCTTCTTGTCCTGGTGTATAAATCTCCATGTATCATAGAGATTGAGGTCTTTTAGGACTTTCCACAAGGTTTTGGTAACCTTCTTGGAAATCTGTACATTAGGGATTGAGCTATCTATTGTTGGTTGTAAAAGAGTGTTAAATTCTCCTGCTAAATACATTGGGCCTTTGGCTATATCAAATGTTCTTGTGAACATACTTTTGAAAAAGGGTATCTGGTTAGTGTTTGGTGCGGATACCTTTATTAATGTTACGGGTCCCTCCATAAAGGAGGCCTACCAATCCTAAGAATTGTCCTTCTCTATCCCTATTGAGGTGAATAAAGTTGAAGGGAAGGGATTTTCTGAAAAGTATACTAACTCAGTTTCTTTTTCTCTGGGCCTGAGCTATGAAAATGTGTAGGGTAGGTTTTCCCTAAGTATTTAAGTTCCCTGTTGTGCTTGAAGTAAGTCTCTTGTAGAAAAAAACAGAATTTATGCTTATCTGATAAATTACTTTCTCCAACGGTGTGTCCGGTCCACGGCGTCATCCTTACTTGTGGGATATTCTCTTCCCCAACAGGAAATGGCAAAGAGCCCAGCAAAGCTGGTCACATGATCCCTCCTAGGCTCCGCCTACCCCAGTCATTCGACCGACGTAAAGGAGGAATATGCATAGGAGAAATCATATGATACCGTGGTGACTGTAGTTAGAGAAAATAATTCATCAGACCTGATTAAAAAAACCAGGGCGGGCCGTGGACCGGACACACCGTTGGAGAAAGTAATTTATCAGGTAAGCATAAATTCTGTTTTCTCCAACATAGGTGTGTCCGGTCCACGGCGTCATCCTTACTTGTGGGAACCAATACCAAAGCTTTAGGACACGGATGATGGGAGGGAGCAAATCAGGTCACCTAGATGGAAGGCACCACGGCTTGCAAAACCTTTCTCCCAAAAATAGCCTCAGAAGAAGCAAAAGTATCAAATTTGTAAAATTTGGTAAAAGTGTGCAGTGAAGACCAAGTCGCTGCCTTACATATCTGATCAACAGAAGCCTCGTTCTTGAAGGCCCATGTGGAAGCCACAGCCCTAGTGGAGTGAGCTGTGATTCTTTCAGGAGGCTGCCGTTCGGCAGTCTCATAAGCCAATCGGATGATGCTTTTAAGCCAAAAAGAGAGAGAGGTAGAAGTTGCTTTTTGACCTCTCCTTTTACCAGAATAAACAACAAACAAAGAAGATGTTTGTCTGAAATCCTTTGTAGCCTCTAAATAGAATTTTAGAGCACGAACTACATCCAAATTGTGTAACAAACGTTCCTTCTTTGAAACTGGATTCGGACACAAAGAAGGCACAACTATCTCCTGGTTAATGTTTTTGTTAGAAACAACTTTCGGAAGAAAACCAGGTTTAGTACGCAAAACCACCTTATCTGCATGGAACACCAGATAAGGAGGAGAACACTGCAGAACAGATAACTCTGAAACTCTTCTAGCAGAAGAAATTGCAACCAAAAACAAAACTTTCCAAGATAGTAACTTAATATCTACGGAATGTAAGGGTTCAAACGGAACCCCTTGAAGAACTGAAAGAACTAAATTGAGACTCCAAGGAGGAGTCAAAGGTTTGTAAACAGGCTTGATTCTAACCAGAGCCTGAACAAAAGCTTGAACATCTGGCACAGCCGCCAGTTTTTTGTGAAGCAAAACAGATAAAGCAGAAATCTGTCCCTTCAAAGAACTTGCAGATAATCCTTTCTCCAAACCCTCCTGTAGAAAGGAATTTTTATCTTGTTCCATGGGAATCCTTTAGATTCACACCAACAAATATATTTTTTCCATATTTTATGGTAAATTTTCCTAGTTACAGGCTTTCTAGCCTGAACAAGAGTATCAATGACAGAATCCGAAAACCCACGCTTTGATAAAATCAAGCGTTCAATCTCCAAGCAGTCAGTTGGAGTGAAGCCAGATTCGGATGTTCGAATGGACCTTGAACAAGAAGGTCCTGTCTCAAAGGTAGCTTCCATGGTGGAGCCGATGACATATTCACCAGGTCTGCATACCAAGTTCTGCGTGGCCACGCAGGAGCTATCAAGATCACCGAAGCCCTCTCCTGATTGATCCTGGCTACCAGCCTGGGAATGAGAGGGAACGGTGGGAATACATAAGCTAGGTTGAAGGTCCAAGGCGCTATCAGTGCATCTACTAGAGTCGCCCTGGGATCCCTGGATCTGGACCCGTAGCAAGGAACCTTGAAGTTCTGACGAGACGCCATCAGGTCCATGTCTGGAATGCCCCATAATTGAGTTATTTGGGCAAAGATTTCCGGATGGAGTTCCCACTCCCCCGGATGGAAAGTCTGACGACTCAGAAAATCCGCTTCCCAATTTTCCACTCCTGGAATGTGGATTGCAGACAAGTGGCAGGAGTGATTCTCCGCCCATTGAATTATTTTGGTCACTTCCTCCATCGCCAGGGAACTCCTTGTTCCCCCCTGATGGTTGATATATGCAACAGTCGTCATGTTGTCTGATTGAAACCTTATGAATTTGGCCTTTGCTAGTTGAGGCCAAGCTTTGAGAGCATTGAATATCGCTCGCAGTTCCAGAATGTTTATCGGGAGAAGAGATTCTTCCCGAGACCATAGACCCTGAGCTTTCAGGGGTTCCCAGACCGCGCCCCAGCCCACCAGACTGGCGTCGGTCGTGACAATGACCCACTCTGGTCTGCGGAAGCTCATTCCCTGTGACAGGTTGTCCAGGTTCAGCCACCAACGGAGTGAATCTCTGGTTCTTTGATCTACTTGGATCGTCGGAGACAAGTCTGTATAATCCCCATTCCACTGTCTGAGCATGCACAGTTGTAATGGTCTTAGATGAATTCGTGCAAAAGGAACTATGTCCATTGCCGCAACCATCAAACCTATTACTTCCATGCACTGCGCTATGGAAGGAAGAAGAACAGAATGAAGTACTTGACAAGAGCTTAGAAGTTTTGATTTTCTGGCCTCTGTCAGAAAAATCTTCATTTCTAAAGAGTCTATTATTGTTCCCAAGAAGGGAACTCTTGTTGACGGGGACAGAGAACTTTTTTCTATGTTCACTTTCCACCCGTGAGATCTGAGAAAGGCTAGGACAATGTCCGTATGAGCCTTTGCTTTTGACAGAGACGACGCTTGAATCAGTATGTCGTCCAAGTAAGGTACTACTGCAATGCCCCTTGGTCTTAGCACCGCTAGAAGGGACCCTAGTACCTTTGTGAAAATCCTTGGAGCAGTGGCTAATCCGAATGGAAGTGCCACAAACTGGTAATGCTTGTCCAGAAAGGCGAACCTTAGGAACCGATGATGTTCCTTGTGGATAGGAATATGTAGATACGCATCCTTTAAATCCACCGTGGTCATGAATTGACCTTCCTGGATGGTAGGAAGAATTGTTCGAATGGTTTCCATCTTGAACGATGGAACCCTGAGAAATTTGTTTAGAATCTTGAGATCTAAAATTGGTCTGAATGTTCCTTCTTTTTTGGGAACTATGAACAGATTGGAGTAAAACCCCATCCCTTGTTCTCCTAATGGAACAGGATGAATCACTCCCATTCTTAACAGGTCTTCTACACAATGTAAGAATGCCTGTCTTTTTATTTGGTTTGAAGACAATTGAGACCTGTGGAACCTCCCCCTTGGGGGTAGTTCCTTGAATTCCAGGAGATAACCTTGAGAAACTATTTCTAGCGCCCAAGGGTCCTGAACATCTCTTGCCCAAGCCTGAGCAAAGAGAGAGAGTCTGCCCCCCACCAGATCCGGTCCCGGATCGGGGGCCAACACTTCATGCTGTTTTAGTAGCAGTGGCAGGTTTCTTGGCCTGCTTACCCTTGTTCCAGCCTTGCATCGGTCTCCAGGCTGGTTTGGTTTGAGAACTATTACCCTCTTGCTTAGAGGGTGTAGAATTTGAGGCTGGTCCGTTTCTGCGAAAGGGATGAAAATTTGGCTTATTTTTAGCCTTAAAAGACCTATCCTGAGGAAGGGCGTGGCCCTTTCCCCCAGTGATGTCTGAAATAATCTCTTTCAAGTCAGGGCCAAACAGCGTTTTACCTTAGAAAGGGATGTTAAGCAATTTGTTCTTGGAGGACACATCCGCTGACCAAGACTTTAGCCAAAGCGCTCTGCGCGCCACAATAGCAAAACCTGAATTTTTCGCCGCTAATCTAGCTAATTGCAAAGTGGCGTCTAAGACAAAAGAGTTAGCCAATTTAAGTGCTTGAACTCTGTCCATAACCTCCTCATACGAAGAGTCTTTATTGAGCGACTTTTCTAGTTCTTCGAACCAGAAACACGCCGCTGTAGTGACAGGAACAATGCATGAAATTGGTTGTAGAAGGTAACCTTGCTGAACAAACATCTTTTTAAGCAAACCCTCTAATTTTTTATCCATAGGATCTTTGAAAGCACAACTATCTTCTATAGGGATAGTAGTGCGTTTGTTTAGAGTAGAAACCGCCCCCTCGACCTTGGGGACTGTCTGCCATAAGTCCTTTCTGGGGTCGACCATAGGAAATAATTTTTTAAATATAGGGGGAGGAACAAAAGGTATGCCGGGCCTTTCCCATTCCTTATTTACAATGTCCGCCACCCACTTGGGTATAGGAAAAGCATCGGGGGGCACCGGGACCTCTAGGAACTTGTCCATCTTACATAATTTCTCTGGAATGACCAAATTGTCACAATCATCCAGAGTAGATAACACCTCCTTAAGCAGAGCGCGGAGATGTTCTAATTTAAATTTAAAAGTAATAACATCAGGTTCAGCTTGTTGAGAAATTTTTCCTGAATCTGAAATTTCTCCCTCAGACAAAACCTCCCTCCTGGCCCCTTCAGATTGGTGTGAGGGTATGTCAGAACCATTATCATCAGCGTCCTCATGCTCTTCAGTATCTAAAACAGAGCAATCGCGCTTTCTCTGATAAGTGGGCATTTTGGACAAAATGTTTTTAATAGAATTATCCATTACAGCCGTTAATTGTTGCATAGTAAGAAGGATTGGCGCACTAGATGTACTAGGGGCCTCTTGTGTGGGCAAGACTGGTGTAGACACAGAAGGGGATGATGCAGTACCATGCTTACTCCCCTCGCTTGAGGAATCATTTTGGGCAACATCATTATCAGTGGCATCATTGTCCCTACTTTGTTTGGACACTATGTCACATTCATCACATATATTTAAATGGGGAGGAACCTTGGCTTCCAAACATACAGAACATCATCTATCTCATGGTTCAGACATGTTAACAGGCATAAACTTGATAACAAAGCACAAAAAACGTTTTAAAATAAAACCGTTACTGTCACTTTAAATTTTAAACTGAACACACTTTATTACTGAATATGTGAAAAAGTATGAAGGAATTGTTCAAAATTCACCAAAATTTCACCACAGTGTCTTAAAGCCTTAAAAGTATTGCACACCAAATTTGAAAGCTTTAACTCTTAAAATAACGGAACCGGTTTTACATTTAACCCCTATACAGTCCCTAGTATCTGCTTTGCTGAGACCCAACCAAGCCCAGAGGGGAATACGATACCAAATGACGCCTTCAATAAGCTTTTTCAGTGGTTCTTAGCTCCTCACACATGCATCTGCATGCCTTGCTTTCCAAAAACAACTGCGCATTAGTGGCGCGAAAATGAGGCTCTGCTTATGACTAGAAAAGGCCCCCAGTGAAAAAGGTGTCCAATACAGTGCCTGCCGTTTTTTTAATACATCCCCAAGATTAAAAGAACTATTCATAGTTATAATCCACTAAATATACTTATAAAGTAATCGTTTTAGCCCAGAAAAATGTCTACCAGTCTTTAAAGCCCTTGTGAAGCCCTTTATTCTTATACTAAACTAAGAAAATGGCTTACCGGTTCCCATAGGGAAAATGACAGCTTCCAGCATTACCAAGTCTTGTTAGAAATGTGTCATACCTCAAGCAGCAAAAGTCTGCCCACTGTTTCCCCCAACTGAAGTTAATTCATCTCAACAGTCCTGTGTGGAAACAGCCATCGATTTTAGTAACGGTTGCTAAAATCATTTTCCTCTTACAAACAGAAATCTTCATCTCTTTTCTGTTTCAGAGTAAATAGTACATACCAGCACTATTTTAAAATAACAAACTCTTGATTGAAGAATAAAAACTACATTTAAACACCAAAAAACTCTTAGCCATCTCCGTGGAGATGTTGCCTGTGCAACGGCAAAGAGAATGACTGGGGTAGGCGGAGCCTAGGAGGGATCATGTGACCAGCTTTGCTGGGCTCTTTGCCATTTCCTGTTGGGGAAGAGAATATCCCACAAGTAAGGATGACGCCGTGGACCGGACACACCTATGTTGGAGAAAAACATAATAATAACATAATAAGAACTTACCTGATAAATTCATTTCTTTCATATTGGCAAGAGTCCATGAGCTAGTGACGTATGGGATATACAATCCTACCAGGAGGGGCAAAGTTTCCCAAACTTCAAAATGCCTATAAATACACCCCTCACCACACCCACAATTCAGTTTAACTAATAGGGGTGATACAAAAAGGAGTAAAAAGCATCAACAAAAGGAACTGGAAATATAATTGTGCTTTATACAATATATGAAAGAAATTAATTTATCAGGTAAGTTCTTACATAAATTATGTTTTCTTTCATGTAATTGGCAAGAGTCCATGAGCTAGTGACGTATGGGATAGTAATACCCAAGATGTGGAACTCCACAGAAGAGTCACTAGAAAGGGAGGGATAAAAATAAAAACAGCCATTTTTCGCTGAAAAAATTAAATCCACATCCAAAAAAAATAAGTTTTTGTGATAATTGAAAAGAAAAAACTTAAAACATAAGCAGAGGAATCAAACGGAAACAGCTGCCTGAAGAACTTTTCTACCAAAAACTGCTTCCAAAGAGGCAAATACATAAAAACAGTATAATTTAGTAAATGTATGCAAAGAAGACCAAGTTGCTGCTTTGCAAATCTGATCAACTGAAGCTTCATTCTTAAAAGCCCACGAAGTGGAAACTGATCTAGTAGAAGGAACTGTGATTCTCTGAGGCGGGCCTGACCCGATTCCAAATAAGCCTGATGAATCAAAAGCTTTAACCAGGATGCCAAGGAAATTGCAGAAGCTTTCTGACCTTTCCTAGGACCAGAAAAGACAACAAATAGACTAGAAGTCTTCCTGAATATTTAGTAGCTCCAACATAAAATTTCAAAGCTCTTACAACATCCAGAGAATGTAAGGATCTCTCCAAAGAATTCGTAGGATAAGGACACAAAGAGGGAACAACAACTTCCCTATTAATGTTGTTAGAATTCACAACTTTAGGTAAAAAGTTAAAGGAAGTCCGCAAAACTACTTTATCTTGATGGAAAATCAAAAAAGGAAAGAGCACACCTGTTTGTGGGGCACGGAGTAAGATTTGCCAAATCTGGATAATCCAAATAGTCATACATACAAAGCACTCCAGCCACCAGAAGAAATCTTTGTTTAAAAGACCTTTATTTTCATTAGTTGTGTCCAAAAGTTTACAATAGGCTCGTACATGACTAAGAGCCTATTTTAGGTTTGAAACGTTGTTTCTGTAAACTTTTGGACCCAACTAATGAAAATAAAGGTCTTTTAAACAAAGATTTCTTCTGGTGGCTGGAGTGCTTTGGAAGTATTATCTTGATGGAAAATCAGAAAAGGAGACTCGCACGAAAGAGCAGATAATTCGGAAACTCTTCTAGCAGAAGAGATAGCCAAAAGGAACAACACTTTCCAAGAAATTGGTTTAATATCCAAAGAATACATAGGCTCAAAAGGAGGAGCCTGTAAAACCTTCAAAACCAAATTAAGACTCCAAGGAGGAGAGATTGATATAATGACAGGCTTGATATGGACCAAAGCCTGCACAAAACAGTGAATATCAGGAAGCTTAGCAATCTTTCTGTGAAATAAAAGAGAAAGATTAGAGATTTGTCCCTTTAAGAAACTTGTAGACACAAATGTATCCAAACCATCCTGAAGAAACTGTAAAGTTCTAGGAACTCCAAAAGAATGCCAGGAGAATTTATGAGAACACCATGAAATATAAGTCTTCCAAACTCGATAATAAATCTTCCTAGAAACAGATTTACGAGCTTGTAACATAGTATCAATCACTGAGTCAGAGAAACCTCTATGACTAAGCGTTCAATTTCCATACCTTCAAATTTAATGATTTGAGATCCTGATGGAAAAAAACGGTCCTTGAGACAGAAGGTCTTGTCTTAAAGGAAGTGGCCAAGGTTGTCAACTGGTCATCCGGACAAGATCCGCATACCAAAAACTCAGAGGCCATGCTGGTGCTACCAGAAACACAAACGATTGTTCCATGATGATCTTGGAGATCACTCTTGGAAGAAGAACTAGAGGCGGGAAGATATAAGCAGGTTGGTAAAACCAAGGAACTGCTAACGCATCCACCAAATCCACCTGACGATACATGGACCTGGACAAGTACCTGGGAAGTTTATTGTTTAGATGGGAAGCCATCAGATCTATTTCTGGAAGACCCCACATCTGAACAATCTGAAAAAACACATCTGGATGGAGAGACCACTTCCCCGTATGTAAAGTCTAACGGCTCAGATAATCCGCTTCACAATTGTCTACACCTGGGATATATACCTCAGAAATAAGACAAGAGCTGGATTTCACCCAAGAAAGTATCCGAGATACTTCTTTCATAGCTATGGGACTGTGAGTCCCACCCTATCAGGTGCCTCTGGTTCCAGGTAGATCTGTGGAGAGGTTTTAAATAAGGTGTAAGGATCACAACTGCAGATACCTTTTCTGAGTCAAACTACAATGGGTGTATGTAAGTTACCCTGCTGGTGGTAAGAGGAAACTTCTGTTTGAATAAATTAAACAGAATAGGTGCAGGGAAACAAACAGTTAGTATAAGGCTAAGTTGTAGACAACTACATATAAACTTAAACATAGTTGCTTTCCAAAGCCTTTTTAACTCATGAGTGGCATACATTTAAATTACAAGTAATTTGCATAGCAATATATTCTTAACAAGAAAACAAGCTTGGAACCCTAGCAACCCTTGGGGGTTAACTGGAATTGGGCGTAGTGAATGTTTATACATAGGCAGGAGATATGAATAAAGCGTATGGATGTTATGCTTAATAAGATGCCTAATGCGTATCTGTGAGAGGCAGGGCACATAGGATTAATCTTAGAGCAACCGGCATGAAATGAAATCTTGTGGCTGACCTGAACTCCACGAAGTTGGAGCAAGAGCAGAGCGATTCGGCTGCAGCAGCGGAAGCAAAGCTGGAGGTGTGTGACGTCACCGCACCGTGGAGATTAGCTGAGGAGGGACAGCAGTCAGCGTAGGAGAGGTTGCGTTAGGATCTGTGATTGACAGCTGGGGATGCTCTGTGGCTAAACGTCAGAGGAGGAGGAGCTTGACACGGAGCCTTCAAGGAGGAATAACAAGCAAGGAACTGAGTGTAAAGGCCGTTTTTATAGGCAGGTGGGTGCAAAATAGCCTTAAAGATACAGTATAGTGAATTAAAGTTTATGCTTATCACTGTAATTTGACACACCCTAATGATTGACATATGCCACAGTTGTGATATTGTCTGTCTGAAAACAAATTAATGGTTCTCTCTTCAACAGAGGCCAAACCTGAAGAGCCCTGAAAATAGCACGGAGTTATAAAATATTGATTGGTAATCTCGCCTCTTGAGATTTCCAAACCCCTTGTGCTGTCAGAGATCCCAAGAAAGCTTCCCAACCTGAAAGACTTGCATCTGTTGTGATTACAGTCCAGGTTGGATGAACAACAGAGGCCCCTTGAACTATACGATGGTGAGCTAACCACCAAGTCAGAGAGAGTCGAACATTGGGATTTAAGGATATTAATTGTGATATCCTTGTATAATCCCTTCACCATTGATTCAGCATACAAAGCTGAAGAGGTCTCATATGAAAACGAGCAAAGAGAATCGCGTCCGATGTTGCAGTCATGAGACCTAAAACTTCCATGCACATAGCCACTGAAGGGAATGATTGAGACTAAAGGTTTCGACAAGCTGAAACAAATTTTATTCGTCTCTTTTCTGTTAGAGACAGAGTCATGGACACTGAATCTATCTGGAAACCTAAAAAGGTGACCCTTGTCTGAGGAATCAAGGAACTTTTTGGTAAATTGATCCTACAACCATGTCTTTGAAGAAACAACACTAGTTGACTCGTGTGAGATTCGGCAGAATGTAAAGACTGAGCTAGTACTAAGATATCATCCAAATAAGGAAACACTGCAATACCCTGTTCTCTGATTACAGAGAGTAGGGCACCGAGAACCTTTGAAAAAAATTCTTGGAGCTGTTGCTAGGCCAAATGGAAGAGCGACAAATTGGTAATGCTTGTCTAGAAAAGAGAATCTCAGAAACCGATAGTGGTCTGGATGAATCGGAATATGAAGCTATGCATCCTGCAAGTCTATCGTGGACAAATAATGACCTTGCTGAACAAAAGGCAGAATAGTCCATACAGTAACCATTTTGAAAGTTGGCACTCTTACAAAACGATTCAAAATTTTCAGATCCAGAACTGGCCGGAATGAATTTTCTTTTTTGGGGATAATGAATAGATTTGAATAAAACCCCAGACCCTGTTCCTGAAACTGAACTGGTATGATTACCCCTGAAAGCTCTAGATCTGAAACACACTTCAGAAAAGCCTGAGCCTTCACTGGATTTGCTGGAACGTGTGAGAGAAAAAATCTTCCCACAGGAGGTATTACTCTGAAACCTATTAGATACCCTTGAAAGACAATACTCTGAATCCATTGATTTTGGACAGAATCTGCCCAAATGTTTTAGAAAAATTTTAATCTGCCACCCACTAGCTGAGCTGGAATGAGGGCCGCACCTTCATGCGGACTTGGGGGCTGGCTTTGGTTTCTTAAAAGGCTTGGATTTATTCCAACTTGAAGAAGGTTTCCAATTGGAACCAGATTCTTTGGGGGGGGGGGGGAAGGATTAGCTTTCTGTTCTTTATTCTGACGAAAAGAACAAAAATGATTATAAGCTTTAGATTTACCCTTAGATCTTTTATCCTGAGGTAAAAAAAACTCCCTTCCCCCCAGTGACAGTTGAAATAATTGAATCCAACTGAGAACCAAATAAATTGTTACCTTGGAAAGAAAGAGATAGTAATCTAGACAGATACCATGTCAGCATTTCAATATTTGAGCTACAAAGCACTTTTAGCTTAAATCGCTAAATACATAGGTTTAACATCAATATCGATGATATCAAAAATAGCATCACAGATAAAATGATTAGCATGTTGAAGCAAGCGAACAATGCAATCTAAATCAGGATCTGTTTCCTGTTGCGCTAAGCTTTCCAACCAAAAAGATGATGCAGCTGCAACATCAGCCATGGATATAGCAGGCCTAAGAATGTAGCCAGAAAATAAATAAGCTTTCCTTAGATAAGATTCAAGTTTCCTATCTAAAGGATCCTTAAAATAAGTACTATCTTCCATAGGAATAGTAGTACGTTTGGCAAGAGCAGAAATAGCCCCATCAACCTTGGGGATTTTTCCCCAAAACTCCAACCTAACCGCTGGCAAAGGATACAACTTTTTAAACCTAGAAGAAGGAATAAAAGAAGTACTAGGCCTATTCCATTCCTTTGAAATCATATCAGAAATAGCATCAGGAACTGGAAAAAACTCTGTATTAACCACAGGAGGTTTATAAACAGAATTTAAACGTTTACTAGTTTTAGTATCAAGAGGACTAGTTTCCTCAATATCCAAAGTAATCAACACCTCTTTTAAGAAGGAACAAATATACTCCATCTTAAAGAGATAAGTAGATTTGTCAGTGTCAATATCTGAGGTAGGATCTTCTGAACCAGATAGATCCTCATCAGAGGAGGATAAATCAGTATGTTGTTGGTCATTTGAAATTTCATCAACTTTATAAGAAGTTTTATAAGACCTTTTACGTTTATTAGAAGGCAGAATAGCAGACAAAGCCTTTTGAATCGCATCAGCAATAAAATCTTTTATATTCACAGGGATATCATGTTGTTGAAGGAACAACAGGCATTGTACTAGTACTGATGGATACATTCTCTGCATGTAAAAGCTTATGACAACTGTTACATACTACAGCTGGAGAAATAATCTCTGCTAACTTACAACAGATACACTTAGCTTTGGTAGAACTGTTATCAGGAAGCAGGATTCCGACAGTGGTTTCTGAGACAGGATCAGATTGAGACATCTTGCAAATGTAAGAGAACAAAAACAACATATAAAGCAAAATTATCATTATTATTAACAGCATAGCCCTCTGAGCCTAAAAAGAGGCAAGAGGCATATAGGAAGTGGGGTTTAAATAATTAAATTATTTGGCCCCAAGAATGACACGCAACGCAAAATTAAATTTTTTGGTACTAACCACATCCGGAAATGACGCAACTCGCGTCATGGCAGATGGAACCTTCTGCAAGGAAACCTGGCGTCAACTAAGATGCCGGAAATTACGAATTGCGTTTCCAAACGTACCTTCGCACCAAAAAATTCTCGTGCCAAGAATGACGCAATAAATATCAGCATTTTGCGACCTCACAAGCATAATTTTGCCGGCAAAAATTAATGAAAAAGCAGTCATTTTGAAGAAAAGACTACCCCAGGTAAGAAAAAATAACTTCCTAAATATGTTTCCCAATTTTGAAACTGATAGTCTGCAAAAGGAAATATACATAAACCTTACTCATGGCAAATATAAGTACAATACATATATTTAAAACTTTATATTAATACATAAAGTGCCAAACCATAGCTGAGAGTGTCTTATCGATAGGCGATACTCCCTTCACATCCCTCTGACAAACACTGTACTCTAGGAGGAATCAGGCTTCAAAATGCTGAGAAGCGCATATCAACGAAGAAAATCAAGCACAAACTTACTTCACCACCTCCATAGGAGACAAAGTTTGTAAAACTGAATTGTGGGTGTGGGTGTGGTGAGGGGTGTATTTATAGGCATTTTGAGGTTTGGGAAACTTTGCCCCTCCTGGTAGGATTGTATATCCCATACGTCACTAGCTCATGGACTATCAACTTGTCTTCTTGCTAGATCTGAGTGCGCTTTGGACCTTTTATTAGGGGAGTTTCAACCTTTCACATTTTGTGTTAGTAAGGTTAGTTGTTTGGCAGTATTTAAGCTAGAGTAATGCATATTGGATTGAATGTGGTTGCGTGATATTAATAATGGTACATACAATTTGGTACTGGTTTGGAGGTTTGAGCAAATATTGGAGATTATGCTGCAATAAGAAAAACATATCAATACAGAAAATGCATACAAACAATTGTGTAACAGAAAAGCGTAAAGGGACAGTTCACCCAAAAATGTTCTTCCCTTAAAATTGTTCCCAATGATTCATTTTACCTGCTGGATTGTTTTAAATTGTTTACAAGTAGCTCCTTTACTTATATTTTGGCATTTGAAATACCTGATTTAGCCTGTGGTATCCCAACCTATACTGAATGTTTCTATACTATTGAATAGCCTAAGTAAACACAGCCAGCAGAAGAGATTACACTTAGTGGGGGTGGGGCATGATAGTTAAGTAATAAAATGATAATTGAGCTTTAGTTTTCCAGACAAATATAAGATAAGCAAGCAAGTGTGTGTACACAAAGTGATAACATAATGAGATCTGATATTACCTGAAGCTCAACCCATTGCAATAGGCTGTGGTTTAAAAGCACAAAACCAGCTACTTCGTATACACAAATAAACCTGAAAATGCAGTTTCTCATACATTTTATACTCTGCAGCTGGTATAACAAGTAATTGAAAATACATTCATATAAAAAACAATTTTACAGTGTACTGTTCCTTTAACTTATAACTTAATTGTAACAATATAAACATGTCTCTCTTCCTAATATAGGGCATAATGAGAGAAATTAAAGGGGATGTGGTATGGCAAGCCCTAATATTTTGTCTATTTGAAGATCATATTAACTAGCCTAATCTCAATTTGTATCGAATTTTAACCTAATCTATAATTAGCTTTGGTAATGTCCATAGTCCAGGTGCACTTGTTGTCCACAGTGCATAATGAAAGGAGGAGATAGGAGGATTTTTAGTGAAAAGTCAGATTGACAGAGTACTTATCTTACATGCTCAGGACTATGCGTCCAGGCCTTTCAAGCGTCCTTCTGTTTCTGGGATTATGGCGAAGAAGATGAAGTGGAGGGATTAGGTTTCCCATCTCTTGATGCCGGTGGTGTGTTAGGCTTGTCTTTTTTGGTAGAGATTGGTAGCTGTGCGCCAGGATGATGTAGGTGTACCCAGGTGTTTGTTGGTGGAAGGAAGAGAACTTCCAGTAGTTGTGAGGCTTGATGGTGGATCAATGTCCTTGGGGTTTTTGCATATGATCAGCCTGGTCTTGTTTCTAAGGATCCAAATTTGGGTTGGGAATCCCCATCTGTATGGAATTTTTTTATTTTCTAAGTAGCGTTGTTAGTGGGGTGAATTCCTTTCTTTTTTGTAGAGTTTGAAATGACAAGTCTTGATAGAACTGTAATACATTTCCCCTGAAAAGAACTGGCTGGTTCATGTGAGATTGATTTAACAGCATCTCTTTTTCCAAGACGTTCTTGAATCTGATGACTATGTCCCTTGGTGGGGCTGTATCGGGAGGTTTGGGTCTCAGAGATCTATGGGCTATGAGAAGCTTCCTTTATGTGTTGAAATAGTGTTTGAAGGTACACAAGGAAGTCATGTGGTAGAACTGATTCAGGAACCCCACGTATTCTTAGGTTTTTCCGCCTGCTGTGGTTCTCTAAATTTTCCAGTTTCTCATGTAGAGAATAGATTGCATCTTGTTGTGTGGTATCCTGTTCTGTCAATGTGTGAACATCTTCTTTTAGTAGGTCTTGATTGCCCTCTAGGGTTTCAACCTGGAAAATGATTGTACATCTGGGACATCTACCAGACGTTTGTGTAACAAAATAGAGAAAGACAGAGTTTTTACCCGTTAGGGAACTTGATGATAAACCTTCCTCCAAACCCTCTTGGAGAAAAGACAAAATTCAAGGAATCCTATCTACTCCACGAGTAGCCCATGGATTCACACCAATAGATATATTTACGCCATATCTTATGGTAAATTTGACTAGTAACAGGCTTTCAAACCTGAATCATGGCCACAATGACCGAGAAAGAAAAACCCTGCTTGGATAATAATAAGTGTTCAATCTCCAAGCAGTCAGTTTCAGATAAACCAGATTTGGGTGAAGAAGGAGCCCTAGAATTAGAAGGTCCTTCCTCAACAGAAGTCTCCAAGGTGGCAGAGATGACATGTCCACCAGATCTGCATACCAAATCCTAAGGCGAAGTCGGTGCTATGAGGATCACCGAAGCCCTCTCCTGCTTGATTCGAGCAATGGCCCGAGGAAGAAAAGCAAACTGAGGAAAAAGCTAGAGAACACTTCCGGATGGAGTTCCCACTCCCCTAGATGAAAGGACTGCCTGCTCAGGAAATCCTCCTCCCAAATGTTCCACCCCTGGTATGTGGCTCGCCAACAGGCAGTAAGAAGGGGCCTCCGCCCACTGAATTATTTTGGATACCTCTGTCATCGTTGAAGAACTCCTCACTCCTCCTTGATGAATGATGTAAGCCACTGACGTCATTTTGATCGACTGGAACCTGATAAACTGGACCAAGGCTAACTGAGGCCAGGCCAGAAGAACATTGTAGATCACTCTCAGCTCCAGAATGTTTATAGGAAGAACAGACTCTGGCTGAGTCCAAACCCCCTGAGGCCCTTAGGGAGCCCCAGACTGCTCCCCACCCTAGAAGGCTGGCGTCTGTTGTCCCAATCACCCAAGATGGCCTGCGAAAACAGGTTCCCCGGAAAAGATGATCCAGAGACAATCACCATTGAAGAGAATCCTTTGTCTCCTGCTCCAGTAGTACTTAAGGAGACAAATCTGTATAATCTCTGATCCATTGCCTAAGCATGCTTAAGTGCAGAGGTCTGAAATGGAACCAAGCAAACGGGATGAGGTCCATTACCACCATCAGCCCGATAACCTCCGTGCACTGAGCCACTGAAGGCCGAGGAGTGGACTGAATGACTAGACAAGTATCAATAATCTCTGATCTCCTGACATCCCATCAGAAAAATCTTCATTGATATGTAATCTATTATGTTTCCCAGAGAGATACCCTTGTGCATGGGACAAAGGAACGCCTTTCCAAATTTACCTTCCACCCGATAAATCGCGGGGATAACCCCATATCCGTGAGAAATCTTACTCGCTGTAAAGGACGGCGCCTGGACTAGGATGTCATCCAGATAGGGCGCCACTGCCATGCCCTGTAACCAAAGCACTGTCATAAATTGACCCTCTTGGATCAAAGGAAAATTGGAACGAAGAGTTTCCATCTAGAAGGACGGTACACTTATAAATTTGTTTAGGCTCTTGAGATCTAAACGATGGACTGAAGATTCCCTCTTTTTTTGGGGACCACAACCCGAATGGGATACAAAACCCACACCCTGTACCTATATTGGAACTGAAACAATTACTTCCAGGTCTGAGAGGTCTCCTACGCAGTGTAAGAACGCCTCTCCCTTGTCTGATCTATAGATAATCCTAAAAGCAGAAACTGCCTCTGGGAGGAAAACTTTTGAACTCCAAGTTGTATCCCTGGGACACTACCTTCTATTGCTCAGGGATCCTGAACATCTCGAACCCAAGCTTGAACGAAGATGAAAAGTCTGCCCCCTACAAGATCAGATCCCGGATCGGGGGTATGTTCTTCCTGCTGTCTTTGATTTAACAGCAGGCTATTTGGATTTATTTTTATTTTTTTTAATTCTTAAAATTTCAAAAGAGATTATTTCCGTCAAGCCAGTTCCCAACAAGGTATTCCCCTTGTAAGGAATCGCTAAATGTTTAGACTTAGAGCATACATCCGTAGAACAAGGCTCTAACCATAAGGGCTCTGTGAGCTGGAACAGAGAAACCTATGCTCCCTGATAACTTGAAGGGAAGAATTTGAAATAAAGGAAGTAGCCCATTTGAAAGCTTTTATCCTGTCCTGGATTTTATCCATGGGAGTTTCTGGCTTAGTAGCATCAGACAACACATCAAACCAATATGCCGTCGCACTAGTGACGGTAACCAAGTACACAGCTGGTTGCCATTGTAAACCCTGGTGTACATCCCCTTTTCTAATTTTTGACCATAGGACCCGTGAAAAAAACCCAACTATCCTCTAGGGGTATAGTAGTTCTCCTAGTTAAAGTTGAAAACTACTCCTAGCTGAGTCGGCTATGGGAAACATCTTTTCAAATATAGGGAATGCGGTCTCTTCCCTTCCTTATAACTTACTGGACGCACTAGGAAAGAGTACACCAATAGCGTTGGAGTCTCCCAGAGTAGCTAAAACCTCCTAAAGTAACAAATGGAGATGTTCAAGCTAGAAAAATGAAGAAAACCAACCTCAGAATAAAATATTATTCATCTGAGTCGAAAATTCTCTCCCAGATAATCCCGAAGTATCTTCCTCTTTCAGATAACGGGGAAGAACCATTCGGAATAGCAACTACTGAATTAATCATCCCTAAATGATTGAAAATAATTCTTCTAGTAATGATTTCTACCACGTGGGAAGAACGTAACATGCATGAAATGCAGAGTAACTCCGAGAGGAGTATGAGAGGAAGCGCAGGGCACTGCATGTGGGCCATAACATTTTGTGGGACATTATAGGAGAAATTGTGGCATAGATTGACCATAGTCAAGAGGCTCCTAAACAGTAAAAACCTTAGCATAAATAAAAAAAAATAACTAAAAATTGACCCACAAAAAAACGTTAGTCTCTTTAAATCTTTTTTTGTAAAGTAACCTTGATTTTTTGTGTGCTCTTGTACCATCCTAAGTCACAAAGGATGAATTAAACAAATAAACAACTGCAAATATTTTAATAAAATTAACAAATAAAAAAAAAACGTTACTGCCTCTTTAAATTTTAAACTAACTTTTTTTTTTTTTGCGTGCAGGAATGATTAGCAAGCAAATATTATAGCACCTACTTACACCTTAGATATTTTGCTGAGGTGCCCATTTAAATGCATAAGATTCATTTAACATCTTAGTTGGTTCCATCTTAGTATCAAAGTATAAAACGTATGTAACCTCTTTATTCACATCTTTCAAATAGAAATTGAATATCCTAACAAGAGGTACTGTAACTTTAAATGTTAAAAAGATATGGTAATTAACATTCCTAGGAGGTTCTTATACCAACTGTATGCACCATTTGCAACTAAAAATTTGGGTGTTACCGAGTCTTTGAAATAAAACTTTGTTGCTTTGTTTTTACAAGACTTAATGTTAAAATTGAAACGATCACCAGACCTCAGTTAAGTCTTGCTGAGGTGACTTACCACCAGATTGGGAGCCTAACATGATCGAAGGCATCCGGTGAATGAAAAACTGTAAATACAAAGCGAGCAGTATCTCTGCTGCGTGACAAACAACAGCAGAGAAGATTCTGATTCAACGGAATTAGGGCTATGTAAAAAGGCACGCAAAGCATAGCTCCGCCCATCGTGGGCGTATCGTTCCCAGGCGGCTAAACCCTGTAAAAAACATATCCGTCAGCCATCATGGCGGTATTACCAGACACATCTCCCAATCGGCCTTATTTGCAAAATAAAGTCCTGGGAGTAAGAACCTGCCCCAAACAGTTCAATATAATATAATGAGGCTAAAAACTCCCGGTCGGCTAGTGATATAAAAGTAAGCCGCTGGGAGTAAAAACCTGCCAAAAACAGTTAATAAAATTGATCCTCAAAGAGGCTTTAGCCCTCTCAGCTAATTAGCTCTATAGAATAAAAACTCCCTGTTGGCTAGTAATATAAAGTAAGCCACTGGGAATAAGAATTTAAGCTCTTCAGTGATGGCTCCATTATGGCAATATTTATCACTTCACACTGAAAGCCTATGTCCCATAAAGCCCCAGTGCCTGCGTTTAACTGTCCCCAAGTGTTCCCCAAAACTCTGAGGGAATCTACCTGTAAGCCTCTGATAATAAGGCTAAATCCAATGAGTAATAATAAAAATGACGTGCCCAACTTGCTTCTGAGTCTCCTTACTTCACCCCCCAGAATAAAGTTAGCACTTCCCTCATTATCTCCTGCCGGACAGTAAGGCAGTTCCCAGGTTTGCGAGGTCCTCTCCCTCACATGGACCTGTAATTTAGAAAGAAAGTCCTGAGCAAATATCCCTCAGATTTTCTTGGTAAGGGCAGCAAACAATTACATGGGTGGCGTAATGAGAATTATGTCCCACAAGTTCCCATTGCTCTAAAGCCACCTAAACTCTTGATTGAAGAATCTAATCTAACACATCACTTTACCTCTTCCTATTACTAACGTAGGCAAAGAGAATGACTGGAGTGGGAGGGAAGGGAGGAGCTATTTAACAGCTCTGCTGTGGTGCTCTTTGCCTCCTCCTGCTGACCAGGAGGTGAATATCCCAATAGTAATTGAGATGATCCGTGGACTCATTGTGTCTTAAAAAAGAAAGATTGCTGATGGCAACTGAGTAGAGGGATGTTTGATATCTTAAGAGAGTCTCTGAGTTAATATCAGTAAGATTGGAGATTATAGTAGAGGGTTTCACAAGCACCCCTATTTCAGGGTCTTTCCCTAGTAAACTAAAGGAGTAGTAATATTTATGTAGACTGTAGTGTCCCCTTCACTGATTTTCCATGTATACCTGCTATCTAGAGAAGCCTGCCAAGTGGTGGGTTTGTGTGGGTCTCGCCACAGTTCTCTTCTCTCCTGTTTTTGTTGGTGGATGAGGCAGGTAGCCGAGGGTCACTTAAGGTATGCAACACGGTTTGTTGGTTATTAAGCGGCAGCTATATTCTCGACTTGTCCAGTATGTATCGCCGTTAGATCTTGAGAGGAGTATACAGGCCTGATTTCCGGTCCTGTGTATGGCATTGTTGAAACTGAGCCAATGCACTTTTAGCTTTCAAGCTGGATAGTGCGTCGTTGGTGAAACTCAATAAGTAGCTGTGGGGTATCAGGGTCCCTTCCCCGGCGTTTTAGTTTGGGTTTACCAGGGATTTGGCTAGGTTAGGCTAGTTTAGTGATCGATGGGCTTGTCTCACGGAGCTCTGGTGTTACACTGCTCTCATGGCAGCTGCCGGCCCCACCCGTATCTGTTTTTGTGGCCAGGGGGATTCCACTGAATTTTCTCCCAAGTTTAAAGCCAGTCTTCACACTACCTATAATATGCAGGGTCTTATTCCCCAAGCTCAGTTACCACCAACCTTACAAAAATCAGAACAGGCTGAGTGTCTGAGGGTAAAGACTCCTCTGATGACTTTGGATCCTTATGCCTGAGCCTGAGGTTTATTCCGCAGGATTTTTGTGTGTATATACATATATATATATATATATATATATATATATATATATATATATATATATATATATATATATATATATATATACATATATATATATATACATATATATATACATATATATATGTATATACATATATATATACATATATATATATATATATATATACATATATATATACATATACATATATATATACATATATATATACATATATATATATATATATATATATATACATACACATATACATATACATATATATATATATATATATATATATAAAACATTTCAAAACTTTTTCCACCTTTAATGTGACCTATAAACTATGCAACTCAATTGAAAAGCAAACTGAAATATTTCATGTGAAGGGAAGTAAAAATAATAATAAAAAAAAACATAATTTATGCTTACCTGAAAAATGTATTTCTCTTGTAGTGTATCCAGTCCACGGATCATCCATTACTTGTGGGATATTCTTCTTCCCAACAGGAAGTTGCAAGAGGATCACCCACAGCAGAGCTGCTATATAGCTCCTCCCCTCACTGCCATATCCAGTCATTCGACCGAAACAAGCCGAGAAAGGAGAAACCATAGGGTGCAGTGGTGACTGTAGTTTAATTAAAATTTAGACCTGCCTTAAAAGGACAGGGCAGGCCGTGGACTGGATACACTACAAGATTAATAAATTTATCAGGTAAGCATAAATTATGTTTTCTCTTGTTAAGTGTATCCAGTCCACGGATCATCCATTACTTGTGGGATACCAATACCACAGCTAAAGTACACGGATGATGGGAGGGACAAGGCAGGAACTTAAACGGAAAGAACCACTGCCTGTAGAACCTTTCTCCCAAAAACAGCCTCCGAAGAAGCAAAAGTATCAAATTTGTAAAATTTTGAAAAGGTATGAAGCGAAGACCAAGTCGCAGCCTTGCAAATCTGTTCAACAGAAGCCTCATTTTTAAAGGCCCAGGTGGAAGCCACAGCTCTAGTAGAATGAGCTGTAATCCTTTCAGGGGGCTGCTGTCCAGCAGTCTCATAGGCTAAACGGATTATACTCCGAAGCCAAAAAGAAAGAGAGGTTGCCGAGGCCTTCTGACCTCTCCTCTGTCCAGAGTAAACAACAAACAGGTTAGATGTTTGCCGAAAATCTTTAGTAGCTTGTAAGTAAAACTTCAAGGCACGGACTACGTCTAGATTATGCAAAAGACGTTCCTTCTTTGAAGAAGGATTAGGACACAATGATGGAACAACAATCTCTTGATTGATATTCTTGTTAGAAACCACCTTCTGTAAAAACCCAGGTTTTGTACGCAGAACTACTTTATCTGAATGAAAGATCAGATAAGGAGAATCACATTGTAAGGCAGATAACTCAGAGACTCTTCGAGCCGAGGAAATAGCCATCAGAAAAAGAACTTTCCATGATAGAAGTTTGATATCAATAGAATGAAGAGGTTCAAACGGAACCCCTTGAAGAACTTTAAGAACCAAGTTTAAGCTCCATGGAGGAGCAACAGGTTTAAACACAGGCTTAATTCTAACTAAAGCCTGACAAAATGCCTGAACGTCTGGAACTTCTGCCAGACGCTTGTGTAAAAGAATAGACAGAGCAGAAATCTGTCCCTTTAAAGAACTAGCTGATAATCCTTTGTCCAAACGCTCCTGGAGGAAGGACAATATCCTAGTAATCCTAACCCTACTCCATGAGTAATTCTTGGATTCACACCAATGAAGATATTTTCGCCATATCTTGTGGTAGATTTTCCTGGTGACAGGCTTTCGTGCCTGTATTAAGGTATCAATGACTGACTCGGAGAAGCCACGCTTTGATAGGATCAAGCGTTCAATCTCCATGCAGTCAGTCTCAGAGAAATTAGATTCGGATGATTGAAAGGACCTTGAATTAGAAGGTCTTTTCTCAGAGGCAGAGTCCATGGTGGAAAGGATGACATGTCCACCAGATCTGCATAAAAGATCCTGCGTGGCCACGCAGGCGCTATCAGAATCACCGATGCTCTCTCCTGTCTGACTTTGGCAATCAGTCAGGGGAGCAGAGGAAACGGTGGAAACACATAAGCCAGGTTGAAGAACCAAGGAGCTGCTAGAGCATCTACCAGCGTCGCTTCTGGGTCCCTGGACCTGGATCCGTAACAAGGAAGCTTGGCGTTCTGGCGAGACTCCATGAGATCCAGTTCTGGTTTGCCCCAACGATGGACCAATTGAGCAAACACCTTCGGATGGAGCTTCCACTCCCCCGGATGAAAAGTCTGACGACTTAGAAAATCCGCCTCCCAGTTGTCTACGCCCGGGATATGGATCGTCGATAGGTGGCAAGAGTGAGTCTCTGCCCAGCGAATTATTTTGGAGACTTCTGACATCGCTAGGGAACTCCTGGTTCCCCCTTGATGGTTGATGTAAGCCACAGTCGTGATGTTGTCCGACTGAAATCTGATGAACCTCAGTGTTGCTAACTGAGGCCAAGCTAGAAGAGCATTGAATATCGCTCTTAACTCCAGAATATTTATTGGGAGGAGTTTCTCCTCCTGAGTCCATGAACCCTGAGCCTTCAGGGAGTTCCAGACTGCACCCCAACCTAGAAGGCTGGCATCTGTTGTTACAATCGTCCAATCTGGCCTGAGAAAGGTCATACCCTTGGACAGGTGGACCCGAGATAACCACCAGAGAAGAGAATCTCTGGTTTCCTGATCCAGATTTAGTAGAGGGGACAAATCTGTGTAATCCCCATTCCACTGACTGAGCATGCATAATTGCAGCGGTCTGAGATGCAGGCGCGCAAATGGCACTATGTCCATCGCCGCTACCATTAAGCCGATTACTTCCATGCACTGAGCCACCGCAGGGCGCGGAATGGAGTGAAGAACACGGCAAGCATTTAGAAGTTTTGATAACCTGGACTCGGTCAGGTAAATTTTCATTTCTACAGAATCTATAAGAGTCCCTAGGAAGGAAACTCTTGTGAGAGGAGATAGAGAACTCTTTTCTTCGTTCACTTTCTACCCATGCGACCTCAGAAATGCCAGAACTATCTCTGTATGAGACTTGGCAATTTGAAAGCTTGACACCCGTATCAGGATGTCGTCTAGATAAGGAGCCACCGCTATGCCTCGCGGTCTTAGAACCGCCAGAAGTGAGCCCAGAACTTTTGTAAAAATTCTTGGGGCTGTAGCCAACCCGAAGGGAAGAGCTACAAATTGGTAATGCCTGTCTAGAAAGGCAAACCTTAGGAACCGATGATGATTCTTGTGAATCGGAATGTGAAGGTAGGCATCCTTTAAGTCCACTGTGGTCATGTACTGACCCTCTTGGATCATGGGTAAGATGGTCCGAATAGTTTCCATCTTGAAAGATGGAACTCTGAGGAATTTGTTTAAGATCTTTAGATCCAAAATTGGTCTGAAGGTTCCCTCTTTTTTGGGAACCACAAATGGATTTGAATAAAAACCCTGTCCTTGTTCCGTCTGCGGTACTGGATGGATCACTCCCATTACTAGAAGGTCTTGCACACAGCGTAGGAATGCCTCTTTCTTTATCTGGTTTGCAGATAATCTTGAAAGTTGAAATCTCCCTTGTGGAGGAGAAGCTTTGAAATCCAGAAGATATCCCTGAGATATGATCTCCAACGCCCAGGGATCCTGAACATCTCTTGCCCACGCCTGGGCGAAGAGAGAAAGTCTGCCCCCTACTAGATCCGTTGCCGGATAGGGGGCCGTTCCTTCATGCTGTCTTGGAGGCATCAGCAGGCTTTCTGGCCTGCTTGCCCTTGTTCCAGGACTGGTTAGATTTCCAGGCCTGCTTGGATTGAGCAAAAGTTCCCTCTTGTTTTGAATCAGAGGAAGTTGATGCTGCACCTGCCTTGAAATTTCGAAAGGCACGAAAATTAGACTGTTTGGCCCTTGACTTGGCCCTGTCCTGAGGAAGGGTATGACCCTTACCTCCAGTAATGTCAGCAATAATCTCTTTCAAACCAGGCCCGAATAAGGTCTGCCCCTTGAAAGGAATGTTGAGTAATTTAGACTTTGAAGTCACGTCAGCTGACCAGGATTTAAGCCATAGCGCCCTACGCGCCTGGATGGCGAATCCGGAATTCTTAGCCGTTAGTTTAGTCAAATGAACAATGGCATCAGAAATAAATGAGTTAGCTAGCTTAAGTGTTCTAAGCTTGTCAATGATTTCAGTCAATGGAGCTGTATGGATGGCCTCTTCCAGGGCCTCAAACCAGAACGCCGCCGCAGCAGTGACAGGCGCAATGCATGCAAGGGGCTGTAAAATAAAACCTTGTTGAATAAACATTTTCTTAAGGTAACCCTCTAATTTTTTATCCATTGGATCTGAAAAAGCACAACTGTCCTCAACCTGGATAGTGGTACGCTTTGCTAAAATAGAAACTACTCCCTCCGCCATAAGTCCCGTGTAGTGGCGTCTATTGGAAACATTTTTCTAAATATAGGAGGGGGGGGGGGGAAACGGCACACCGGGTCTATCCCACTCCTTATTAATAATTTCTGTAAACCTTTTAGATATTGGAAAAACATCAGTACACACCGGCACTGCATAGTATTTATCCAGTCTACACAATTTCTCTGGCACTGCAATTGTGTCACAGTCATTCAGAGCAGCTAACACCTCCCCAAGCAATACACGGAGGTTCTCAAGCTTAAATTTAAAATTAGAAATATCTGAATCAGGTTTCCCCGAGTCAGAGATGTCACCCACAGACTGAAGCTCTCCGTCCTCAGGTTCTGCATATTGTGACGCAGTATCAGACATGGCTCTTACAGCATCTACGCGCTCTGTATCTCGTCTAACCCCAGAGCTATCGCGCTTGCCTCTAAATTCAGGCAATCTGGCTAATACCGCTGACAGGGTATTATCCATGATCGCAGCCATGTCCTGCAAAGTAATCGCTATGGGCGCCCCTGATGTACTTGGCACTATATTAGCGTGCGTCCCTTGAGCGGGAGGCAAAGGGTCCGACACGTGGGGAGAGTTAGTCGGCATAACTTCCCCCTCGACAGAACCTTCTGGTGACAATTCTTTTATAGATAAAGACTGATCTTTACTGTTTAAGGTGAAATCAATACATTTAGTACACATTCTCCTATGGGGCTCCACCATGGCTTTTAAACATAATGAACAAGTAGTTTCCTCTGTGTCAGACATGTTTGTACAGACTAGCAATGAGACTAGCAAGCTTGGAAAACACTTTAAACCAAGTTAACAAGCAATATAAAAAACGTTACTGCGCCTTTAAGAAAAACAAATTTTGTCAAAATTTGAAATAACAGTGAAAAAAGGCAGCTACACTAACAAAATTTTTACAGTGTATGCAACAAGTTAGCAGAGCATTGCACCCACATGCAAATGGATGATTAACCCCTTAATACCAAAAACGGAATAACAAATGAAAAAAACGTTTTTAAAACAGTCACAACAACTGCCACAGCTCTACTGTGGCTGTTACCTTCCTCAAACACGACTTTTGAAGCCTTTTTAGCCCTTCAGAGATGTCCTGTATCATGCAGGGAACTGCTGAGGAAAGCTGAATGTCTCTCTGTCTGTAATTTTAGCTGCGCAGAAAAGCGCTAAAATAGGCCCCTCCCACTCATATTACAACAGTGGAAAGCCTCAGGAAACTGTTTCTAGGCAAAAATCAAGCCAGCCATGTGGAAAAAAACTAGGCCCCAATAAGTTTTATCACCAAGCATATATAAAAACGATTAAACATGCCAGCAAACGTTTTATATTGCACTTTTATAAGAGTATGTATCTCTGGTAATAAGCCTGATACCAGTCGCTATTAAATCACTGTATTTAGGCTTAACTTACATTAATCCGGTATCAGCAGCATTTTCTAGCAAATTCCATCCCTAGAAAAATGTTAACTGCACATACCTTATTGCAGGATAACCTGCACGCCATTCCCCCTCTGAAGTTACCTCACTCCTCAGAATATGTGAGAACGGCAGTGGATCTTAGTTACTTCTGCTAAGATCATAGAAAACGCAGGCAGATTCTTCTTCTAAATGCTGCCTGAGATAAAATAGTACACTCCGGTACCATTTAAAAATAACAAACTTTTGATTGAAGATAAAAACTAACTATAATACACCACTCTCCTCTTACTACCTCCATCTTTGTTGAGAGTTGCAAGAGAATGACTGGATATGGCAGTGAGGGGAGGAGCTATATAGCAGCTCTGCTGTGGGTGATCCTCTTGCAACTTCCTGTTGGGAAGGAGAATATCCCACAAGTAATGGATGATCCGTGGACTGGATACACTTAACAAGAGAAAATAATATGGTTGCTTTGTTGGAGCACCTTTTGATTTTATTACAACAATCAGTCTTTTTGGGTATGAGTCTATCAGCATGGCACATCTTGACTTGGCAAGATTTGCCCACTCTTCTTTGCAAAAACAATCCAAATCTGTCAGATTGTGAGGGACCCTCTTCAGATCACCCCACAGATTTTTGATTGGATTCAGGTCTGGGCTTTGGCTGGGCCATTCCAAAACTTTAATCTTCTTCTGGTGAAGCCATTCCTTTGTTGATTTGGAAGTATGCTTTGGGTCGTTGTCATGCTGAAAGATGAAGTTCCTCTTCATGTTCAGCTTTCTAGCAGAAGCCTGAAAGTTTTGTGCCAATATTGACTGGTATTTGGAACTGTTCATAATTCCTTCTAGCTTAACTAAGGCCCCAGTTCCAGCTGAAGAAAAACAGACTCAAAGCATGATGCTACCACCATGCTTTACTGTGGGTATGGTGTTCTTTTGGTGATATGCAGTGTTGTTTTTGCGCCAAATATATCTTTTGGAATTATTGCCAAAAAGTCCAACCTTGGTTTCATCAGACCATAACACCTTTTCTCACATGCTTTTGGGAGACTTCAGATGTGTTTTTGCTAAATTTAGCTGGGCTTGGATGTTTTTCTTCGTAAGAAAAGGCTTCCGTCTTGCCATCTACCCCAAAGCCCAAACATATGAAGAATACAGGAGATTCTTGTCACATGTACTACACAGCCAGTACTTGACAGATATTCCTGCAGCTCCTTTAAAGTTGCTGTAGGCCTCTTGGTAGTCTCCCAGACCAGTTTTCTTCTTATCAATTTTGGAGGGACATCCAGTTCTTGGTAATGTCATTGTTGTGCCATATGTTCTCCACTTGACGATGACTGTCTTAACTGTGTTCCATGGTATATCTAATGCCTTGGAAATTCTTTTGTACCCTTCTGACTGATACCTTTTAACAATGAGATCCCTCTGATTCTTTTGGAAGCTCTCTGCAGACCATGGCTTTTGTGTAGGACGTGACTAAGAAAATGTCAGGAAAGACCTACTAGAACAGCTGAACTTTATTTGGGGTTAATCAGAGGCACTTTAAATTATGGCAGGTGAGTGATGACTTTTATTTAACATGGTTTTGAATGTGATTGCTTAATTCTGAACACAGCTACATCCCCAGTTATAAGAGGATGTGCATACTTATGAAACCACATTATTTTAGGTTTTTTGTTTACTTCCCACCACCTTAAAGATTTCAGTTTGTTTTTCAATTGAGTTGTGTAGTTTATAGGTCACATTAAAGGTGGAAAAAGTTATGAAATGATTTATCTTTGTCTCATTTTTTTACATCACAGAAACCTGAAATTTTAACAGGGGTGTGTAGATTTTATATATCCACTGTATGCATGTTTACGCATATTGTGAAATAGCCAATCTCTTCAACATACACTACATCTTTCCTCAACAATGGCCAATTTTGCTAAGATAGTAATCAGATGCAGGAGTAATTTGTATTAAAGGAAAAAAGGAAATTTATGCTAACCTGATAAATTGATTTATTCTACGATATGACAAGTCCACGGATTTCATCCTTACTTGTGGGATATAATCCTCCTGCTAACAGGAAGTGGCAAAGAGCACCACAGCAGAGCTGTATATATAGCTCCTCCCTTCCCCACCACCTCCAGTCATTCGACCGAAGGTTATAGGAAGAGAAAGGAAAAGATAAAAGGTGCAGAGGTGACTGAAGTTGTAAATAATAAAAAACATAATCTGTCTTAAATTGACAGGGAGGGCCGTGGACTCGTCGTATCATAGAAGAAATCAATTTATCAGGTAAGCATAAATTTCCTTTTCTTCTACAAGATACGACGAGTCCATGGATTTCATCCTTACTTGTGGGATACAATAGCAAAGCAACAGGACACAGATGAAAGGGAGGGACAAGACAGGAACTTAAACTGAAGGCACCACCTCTTGAAGAACTTTTCTCCCAAAAACATCCTCAGAAGAAGCAAAAGTATCAAATTTGGAAAATTTGGAAAAAGTATGAAGGGACGACCAAGTCGCAGCCTTACAAATCTGTTCAACAGATGCATCGTTTTTAAAAGCCCATGTGGAAGCCACAGCCCTAGTAGAATGAGCCGTAATTCTTTCAGGAGGCTGCTGTCCAGCAGTCTCATATGCCAGGCGGATGACACTTCTCAGCCAAAAAGAAAGAGAGGTAGCCGTAGCTTTCTGACCCCTATGCTTTCCAGAATAAACAATGAACAATTAAGAAGACTGACGGAAATCCTTAGTTGCCTGTAAGTAAAACTTTAAGGCACGGACCACGTCCAAGTTATGTAACAGACGCTCCTTCTTGGAAGAAGGATTAGGACACAATGAAGGAACAATAATTTCATGATTAATATTCTTATTCGAAATAGCAACCAAAAACAGAACTTTCCAAGATAATCATTTTATATCTATGGAATGCAAAGGTTCAAACGAAACCCCTTGAAGAACTCGAAGAACTAAATTCAAACTCCAGGGAGAAGTAATTGGTCTAAATACAGGCTTAATTCCGGTTAAAGCCTGACAAAAAGACTGAACATCTGGCACATCTGCCAAACGTTTGTTAAACAAAATTGACAACGCAGAAATGTGTCCCTTTAAGGAACTAGCTGATAAGCCTTTCTCCAATCCTTCTTGGAGAAAAGACAGAATCCTAGGAATCCTAACTTTACTCCATGAGTAGCCCTTGGATTCACACCAATAAAGATATTTACGCCATATCTTATGATAGATTTTTCTAGTGACAGGCTTTCTAGCCTGTATCAAAGTACTGATAACAGAATCAGATAATCCTCGCTTCGATAAAATCAAGCGTTCAATCTCCACGCAGTCAGCTGCAGAGAAGTTAGATTTGGATGTTGGAAAGGACCTTGAATGAGAAGGTCCTGTCTCAAAGGAAGTTTCCACGGTGGTAGCGAAGACATGTCCACTAGATCCGCATACCAAGTCCTGCGTGGTCACGCAGGTGCTATCAGGATCACTGAAGCTCTTTCCTGTTTGATTCGAGCAATCACACATGGAAGGAGAGGAAAAGGTGGAAACACATAAGATAGGAACGACCAAGGCACTGCCAAGGCATCTATCAGTTCGGCCTGGGGATCCCTCGACCTGGATCCGTATCTTGGAAGCTTGGCATTCTGTCGAGATGCCATCAGATTCAATTCTGGTTTGCCCCATCGGAGAATCAATGAGGCAAATACCTCCGGGTGGAGTTCCCACTCCCCCGGATGAAAAGTCTGTTGGCTTAGAAAATCCGCTTCCCAGTTCTCTAATCCTGGGATGTGGATTGCTGACAGATGACAAGAGTGGGCCTCCGCCCAACGGATTATCTTGGATGCCTCTCTCATCGCTAAGGAACTCCTTGTTTCCCCCCTGATGATTGATATAAGCCACAGTCGTGATGTTGTCCGACTGGAATCTGATTAATTTGACCGAAGCCAACTGAGGCCATGCCTGAAGAGCATTGAATATTGCTCTCAGTTCCAGAATATTGATTGGAAGTAGAGACTCCACCTGAGTCCAAACACCCTGAGCCTTCAGGGAATTCCAGACTGCACCCCAGCCCAGAAGGCTGGCATCCGTTGTCTTAATTCTATCTAAGATGTCATCTAATGGAGTCTCAACCTTAAAAGACTCTTCTAGAGCCTCAAACCAAAAAGCTGCTGCAGTAGTTACTAGAACAATGCAAGCCGTAGGTTGTAAAAGAAACCCCTGATTAATAAATAATTTCTTTAGTAGACCCTCTAATTTCTTATCCATAGGGTCTTTGAAAGCACACCTTTCCTCAATGGGTATAGTTGTACGCTTAGCTAGGGTAGATATAGCTCCCTCTACCTTAGGGACCATGAGTCCCGAATGGTGTCTGAAATGGGAAACATTTTCTTAAAATTAGGAGGGGGAGAAAACGGTATACCTGGTCTATCCCATTCCTTTCTTATAATTTCCGAAATTCTCTTAGGAACCGGAAAAACATCAGTGTAAGTAGGTACTTCTTCATTTTTTTTTTTTTTTTTTTTTAAATGTTTATTTATAACCAACAGAGTGTACAATCAAATTAATTCAATCTCTTTGTGCCTCGCAGGGCCAGATAAAACATAATATATTACAAAACAAAACAATTTTAAATGGAAAATTTCACATATCACATACCAAATTACTGATCCCTTTATATGAAATATTTGTACACCTAGTTGGGCTTTTCCTAATTAAGTAAATAAAGAAACAATTGAACACTCATGAATACACAAAAACATATAACTAAAAATAAAAAAAAGAAGGAAGAGAAAAAAAAAAAAAAAAAAAAAGATAAAAACAAACAAGAACCAAAAAAGGAAGAATTATACCTTGTGTTAGGCTAACCTGCCTAATGCTAAATTTCAGTGTTTATTCCACTCAATTAAATGATCACCTGTTGGAGAGGTTTAACTTTCCCCCTATAACTTAAAATACGTCCAGTTAAGAACTGACAATAGCTTAATCGGCAATCCTCATCCTTAACTGGGGTGAACCCAACAGCAACAAACAACCGACATACAAACAAACGAGTAAACGAACTAAGAGAAAAAAAAAAAAGAAAAAAAAAAGGGAAAAAATAAACAAGGAGAGAGAGTGAATGAATTACCATATGCCCAACAACACCATTTCTGAGTTTCTAAATGGATGAATCAGGAGGTCAATTTCACTTGAAGGAAAAGATTTAATAAAAAATGCCCACTTCTTAAAGAATGAAATGACCTCTCGTTCCTCATTTAAATTAGTATCCATTTGCTCAAGAGTACATTGTTTTTTTAGACAGTTTTTGACCTCCGGAATACTGGGGACAGTCCCTCCCCGCCATTTTCTGAGAATTAAATATCTGGCTGCTAATATGGCCATATTAACAATTTTAGAATTGCCTATCTGAGCTTCTAAGTCCTTCCGTAAAAATATAATGTGAGATACCTCTAATCTCAGAGAGGAGGTTCCCAAAATAGTATTAAGCCAGTATTGTAGTTTAGACCAAAATTGTTGCAGCTTTGGGCAATCCCAAAACATATGTATAAGATTAGCAGAAGGAAGAGAACATTTAGGGCAAGAACTAAATTTAAAATTACCATACCGCGCTCCCTTTTCTGGGGTAAAGAAAGTCATTAATAATAATTTAATGTGAGATTCTCTCCATGTGGAAGAAAGAGTGACTCGTTTAGTTTCTGCAATTGAGAATTGGATACAACTAGTCTCTATAAAACTTTGCCTTAAAGCAGGAGCCCAGTTAGTGGAGATTTTTTCCAGATTAGAGGCTCCTTTTATAGAGCTCAAATCTGTATAACTGGTTGAAATTGACATAGTACCAATTTTAGCTAAGATAAGCCATTTCTCTATGGGCCCCTGGGACCAATTCCAACCGTAAGTGCTTATTATATTAGATGCGAAATGCCTTGCTTGTAAATACGCAAATAAATCTTTTTGAGGGAGTTTATATTCCGCTCTCAATGCGCCAAAGGTTTTTATGCATGTCCTTTCAAAATCTAGTAACTGAGAGACCTTTCTTAAACCTACCTTATGCCATCTCTGGAAAGGTGAAAATTGAACTCCCGCTTGAAATTGAGGGTTACCTGATAGTGGCATGAACTTAGAGACCCTATATTCAACACCTAAGAGTTTACACACTTTCCACCAGGCTTGAAGGGGGCTATAGATTGTTCTCATCTTTTTCACCTCCTTTGATAATTGAGCAGCATTACAGTGAATAGTTGCTAAAGGGAGATATGGATGTGTTATGTTCCTTTCTAGATTATTGTTAGTAACGTAGTCTCTCTCATGTACCCAGTCCATAATTAGACGTAGTAAAAAGGCATAGTTATAAAGTTTTAAGTCTGGTAGAGCCAAGCCCGCGAGTTCTCTAGGGAGAGAAAGTTTAAGTAGGGAAATTCTGGGTTTTTTATTTTGCCACAGGAATTTTCTCAGGGAAGTGTTAAATATTGTCAAATCTCTTCCCCTTATGATCAATGAAATGTTTTGTAATACATATAAAATTTTGGGAAGACAAATCATTTTATATAAGGCTATGCGGCCTGACAACGAGAGGGGGAGATTCTGCCA